>NC_142081.1:147794231-148097261 GCF_054644295.1 Miniopterus natalensis
TTATTTTTTTTGTACATCTTTCTAAAACTGAATTTATTGGGGCGACATTGGTTAATAAAATTACATAGGTTTCAGGCGTACAATTCTGCATCATCTGTATATTGTATTGTGTGTTCACCACCCCAAGTCAAGTCTCCTTCCATCACCAGTTATCCCCCCCCACCTTCTATCTTCCCCCACACTCCCTTCCCTCTGGCAATCACCATACTATTGTCTGTGTCCATGAGTGTTTCTTTTTTTCTTTGCTTAATCCCTTCACCCTTCTCACCCAGCCCCCAAATCCCTCCCCTCTGACAGCTGTCAGTCTATTCTCTGTATCCATGTGTGTGTGCCCGAAATTATTTACTTTTTAAAACCAAATTTCTAAGCCCTTTTAGTCTGTTGCACCAAGCCCTTAAAGCATCTGTCTAGGATGAAGAACCACAAGTAGGTGAGTCATTATTACAATAATGTCCTTCAAGTTTTCCAGCAGTCAGCTCCTTTAAGTGACTCTCTAGGAAGGACTTCCCCTAAAGTAAGATTAGAATATATACCAAGAACCATTACTAACAACCACTTCATGTACACTTATTTTCATCATTACCATCAACCGGAAATACGATGGCTTTTCAATGGCTAGTAATCTCACTTTTTAAGAAAAATTAGCATGGTTTTAGGAGACAGAATCTTTACATAGTAGAGTTTTACAAAATTTATACTTAAAAAATATTTTCAATATAAACTGGCACCTAAAAATGTATTAGCGCATCCTTCTGGTCATATTTGCTTATCACTGGAGAACAAATTATCCCTATGACAAAGTAAAATGTTTTGCTAACTGATACAATTTATTACAATTCTAAAACATTTTTTAACTCTACTACAAGGTCATTCACTTTTTAAAGGCATTTCTTTAAGAAAATAATTCCAGACAGTGTTAGCATGCAAGAGGAATAACTATAATTGAACAGCTTGTGTGCAAATAGCTGCCCCTCCCCACCCCCAAAAATAGTGTTAACAAATCATGTCGTACATTTAAAAAACTGCTGTAAAGATATGCCTTGGTGTTCTATAGAAAATTAAAACACTTTATAGAAAAATTTCACAACTGTCTACATAACTAAAGATGATGACTCAGAAAACCAATAAAATCTACATGTCGTCCAAAACAGGCCTAGAAACTTCAAAAGTAAAAATGTGTGTCAAATGGATAACATCTCATCAAGCTGAGGAGAAAAGACCATTCCCTATTTTTAAAGGTTATTTTCAAAGAGAAATTAATACACTGCACAATATTCAGATTCCTCAGAGATTTTAATGACAGCCTTCCTTAGGAACTGTTGGGTTCAATCGGTTGGGGAAAAAATCAGTCCCCTTTATTATCAAAATATCTAAAGTAGCCATGGCACTACCCTTTCAGAGTAAGATCTACAGGCGCTGCTAACTGCTGTGTGTTGGTGACGCTGAACTTTCTGTACTGCATAATCAATGATCCAGAAAGTATAAAACACTCCCTTTCTGGTGAACCATTTTATTGGTTCTGGTTCATAATGTTCTAAACTATAGCATTTCATTTCCTACGCTAAACCTTAATCTCCTAGTGAAACAGGAGTTTAATGTCTTTGAACAGGTTTCATTCTGACCAGTTTTTCACTGCCTATGTCTAAGGTACAGCAGACTTCAGAGATTCACTCAAAACAACACAAAAGCAATCTTTCAAAGGGGGAAAAATACAGTCTCAGCTTTTCGAGCCAAAGAGGAAGGGGTGGGGTTGGGGGGCAGTTTTCAAGTGTGCAAAGCCAGAGGAAGGAGGGGAAAAAGAAAAGAGAAACCTAAGTAGGGAAGATGGTAGGACAAGTTTAAGGGGAAAAGGGAGCACAGGAGAAGATAAGGCAGAGAACATATCTGAATACAGCCAAAGGGAAGTGATGTGTCCTCCAAACAAATCTATACTTGTAAGGCTCTCGCAGTAGCCTTGGCATCCAACTTGTCTTGATTCTCAATGACTTCCTGCAGGCAGTTGCCTCAGGGTGATCACCTGCAGACACACCCCCAAGGACAGGAGTGAGCCTCCAGCACCCCCACAGCGGCCTGGGCCTGGGAAAGCTGTTCGAGCTGGTGATATTTAATTCCCCATGTATAATGGCAAACAATTGGCAACGTTCAAACCATGATTAGTATATTTCAAGCACAATAATATTCTATTCTATTCTGCACAATTTGCAAATATCATATAAATGTTTTCAGTTAATCAACAAAACCAAACATTATTACGCTCTATGTGGGTACTTCTCAAACACACCTGCATACAGGGAAGCATTTACCTTCTCAAGTTTCAAGAACAAAAATGTCTAATCTCATGTATCAGGATTATCTGGTACCTGTGTTTATAATACCCAAATATGCATAATACCCAGGTGTACACAGGGCAATTCACTTACTCATAATTTGCTGACTTCCTCACTCACACACACACCAAATATTTATTCGGTGCCCACTATGAGCTCAGAACAGTTGTGGGTCCATAATACACTGTGGTGTGGACAGACAACAAATAAGCCAACTGTATCATTATAAACTGTGCAACTCCTGTATGGAACACAGCCAGTAACTGGGGCAGCACCTAGTTTGTGGGTGTGGGTGCCAGTGGGAATATCAGGGGCCTTTAGGCTAAGCAGGTATGTGCGCTCTGAGCTAAACTCTGAAGCTTGAGAAAACAATCAGTTGGCCAAGGGAGGCTGAGGAAGAGCAGAATGGGAGAGAGTAATAAACAGGCACCAAATCCCCCAAAGATAAAAAGAACTGGAAGGTTCAGGAGAAAGAAGAGAAGCCTGGAGGACAGATAGTGCCCATGTAACGGGACTGTTTATGGGTACTTTCTTTACCCTGAGAATAATGCAAGGTTATTGAAGGTCAAATAAAACATGATCATTTCCAATATTTATTGTTCACTGAGTATGTGCCAGGGACTATTCTAAGTACTTCATACTAATTAATCGTTTTAATCTTCATAACTCTATGAAGCAGGTCCTACTTCTACCTACATTTTCAAGGTGAGGAAACTCTGTAATGGACAGAAAGTTACATGACATGCTCCATGTGCACGCAGACTGGGGATTGGACCTATCCAGTGTGACTTTTATATTCCCCTTTCTACATGAGACCAACCTGGTCATGTAAGTAAATCAGCTGCTCCATGGAGCAAATAAACCTTCTCTATCAACCCTTAGGGATTCTAGTTAATTGGAGGAATAACAGTATCTTAAATCAATAAGCATTTACCTCCAGCAGTAAACCATGCATACTTACATTATTAACACTCACTATTTCAGATGTTATGGCAGTATCTAGAGGTAAACTTCCCCAAATGAAACACCAGTAATAAAAGTACCTAAAAGAGTTTTTAAAAGGGAAGGGAGAAGGAATCTAAAATGATAAACTACACAGAATCAAGTCCTACATATAATGCTGATAATTGACAGGTTATTAATAAAGACAAGTGACTCAAAAATATTTTAAATATTGGAATTTTAACATTAAGACTAGCTTTATTCATACAATATGTATGGCATATTTGTCTAAAGCAGGGGTGGGGAACCTCTTTTTCTGCCAAAAGCCATTTGGACATTTATAACATCATTCACCGGCCATACAAAATTATCAACTTAAAAGTTAGCTATGAAAAAAGCTCCTAGACTTATTGAATTCGAGTCCCGCTTGTGGTTGCCTTGGCAGGGCCATACCAAATGACTTCATAGGCCATATATGGCCCACAGGCCGGATGTTCCCCACCCCTGGTCTAAAGAGTTATAGTCACAAATAATGAAATACACGGAAGCACATAAATGTAAACACACACACAGAATTCTATAATCATAAATCATGTTTAAACATCAATATTTCTGAGAAAGGTTTTAAATCATAAATATTTCTAATATTTGTCCTAATTGGAATTTTCCCTTTGGAAGATGTCTGAAAAAATAACTTTTTGTTTCCAGGGAAATTCACAAAAACTCAAATACATGCAAGAGTTATTTATTTAGCATAAATGCTCCTTTTATGATAGCCTGAATATATGACTTATCTGTAATAGATACCTCCATCATCACGTACTTATTTTATTAAACTTTAGTAGCAAAATTTTTTAAATTCAGATTATTATGGTCTTTGTTTTTTCTACAAGTCAACCTACAAAAGACAGATGCACTGAATTTATTCTGCATGAGGATGTGCCCACTGTTCATAGACATACTCCCAAACTCAATACTGTTTTTCCCTCCCAAATTTAGAAAAGCATTAGGATATTCCTGTACTATTTTTCAAGTTAACCACTGTGCAGTACAAATAACTTACATCACATCATAACGTTTTATTCTGCATTTCTGCTGAGGAACCTTCCGTAATGCCCAAGGTCTAGGCCCTCCTTTTCCCCTGGCATCCTGGACATCCCTGTCAGAGCACATCACTCCTTAGGCTACATGTCCTTGTCTCTACCTCCCACGCACAAGCTCTGCGAGGGTCAGCATCACATTTACCAACGTGCTGCTGCACTTAGCGCAGTGCCTACCAAGCCCTTAGTAAGCCCAGCAAGTAACTGTTGAAAGGATTTCCTGAGAGCAACGTCATAAGGACATTAGGACCTGCTGGAATAAACTGAGAGAGTCAAGAAGCTTTTAGAACAGGATAAAGGCAACACTCCTCATGAAAATTAAAATCCTGAGAAATTCTTTCCAATCCACAGTGTGCAAGTATGCACTTCTTCAATTTATGGAAGTATAAATCTGAGGTAGTTAGGGTGTGGTGCGTAAGGTCAGATGCATAATCTAAGGCTAATCCAACTCCACTTTTACTAAATCCTGAATCATAAACTTTCAACACCTTTTTTTTTTTGTTTCTTCATTCTACCACACCTATTCTACTTGGCAAGAATATATTTACTCCTTTTTTCTTTGATGATTTCACACACACACACACACACACACACACACACACACACACACACCCCTGCATGAAAAGTTGAGACCTAAACATCACTACTCAGAACAGAATGCTGGCTTTATTTTAAAAGCATATATAGTTTAAGTGCATTAGATCTTTATTTTCCAAACTGTGTTCCAGGAACTCAGTGCAGTGGTTCTCACATGCATCAGTCACCTGGAGGGCTTGTTAAAACACAGGCTGCTGGGCCCCACCTTCAGAGATTCTGAGGCAGTCAGTTGGGGGAGGGGCCTGTCGGGGACCACACTTTGAGGACTAATACCCTAGTGCGCTGTTAATAAATGTTCCTGTGAGAGGAAAATATCTATTCTCAAATCCTGTTAGAGAATGCTACATATTCTGTATGCTCTCTTAAAATTTCACTATGCACATTTGCATATTAAAAGCTCTGCAAAGTTCTGCAGTAAATTAACAGTTTTAGATTGTTTATGAAACAAAATTGTTTAACCCTGAAATCCTTTAATCAAAGAGCAGTTATTAACATCTTACCATGCTCTGTGGAATACACTTTGGAAAAATCGACATTTGACTCAAGAACTGTTTCTTAAAATATATTTCAGCAGAAAATAATTCCGTCCTTGGAAATAATCCAACTTCTTACCATGTATGAAACCTGTCCAAATAAAATAACAGCATCTCAACTTCAGATCAGGCATGGTTCATCCAACCATGAATACCCTTTCTTGCAGTGCTAACTTTTGTACCTCGTGGTGTGAAGTAAATACCGAGTTCTTACAATTCTTCAATCATCAACCAATTAATTAAAAGTTATGCATAATTTAACATCATTTTGAATTTGAATTGCCGACAGCCACAAATCTATAGTATTTGTTCACATTTACTAATAAAATACTTAAAGCAATGGATAAAAGACCTTCAGTATGTTTGGGTCAAAATATTTCCTCCCACATGATCATATATGCTGTTTACAAGGGCCTTGTGTGAAACTGTGTGGCAGACATTCCTCTCTGTGTGTTACCCTGAGTTAGTCCACCGAGAAAAGGAGCAGCAGAGTGAGTCACCAATTGATGGAACTAAGTAACGACATGTCTTTTGACTCACGTTCCAGTCCTCTCTCCATTACACTGCACTGCCTCAGTGCTAACTTTTACACTTGTCCTGTTCATTTTATCTAGCAACTTTTCTTCTTCTCCTCCTTTTAATCATAAAAATTGCATGTGAAAAATACACACATCTTTGAAACCTTTCACGTTATAGTGAAAGAGAGATACATTCAAAAAAGGCCATATTAAAATTGAAGCACTGCTGGCTGCCGTAAGAATAGCAAGAATGAATTTCTAGAGGAATAAAAAGAAAGAAAAGACGTAATTCTTAACGAAGGCATCAGTGACAACTTAAGAGGATTTAAAGAATGCAACCTCAGTGAAGAAAAAGATTTTGGTCTGTTCTAGTGACTAATCCAGTGCCTGGCACACTGTAAGTATTCCACATGTATTTGCTGAATGTGTAAATGAAAGACTGAGAGGCAGTAATTTGAAAAGAGCACAAACATAAATAATGTTTGAAGAGAGTTTAGTCCTTAATAAAAACTTTATTTTTAAGGATCATTTAGATTTCCAAAGGGCAATACGTACCTTACATAACAGAATCAGACTAATGTGAAGACAGGGGAACTACCACTTGAAACTTATCCTACAAAAGATGTTTTTGCTGCTCAAGTGTCAACCCGAACAACCAGAGAAACACAGGGGAGAGTTAGAAACGGGGCAAAGAGAACATGTACTACATAGAATGTGATTTTAGGAAGAGTATTCATTGAATGAGCCTAATTAGGTTATATTTTATATTAGAAAAATGACTTCCTAAAAGCCCATAGTGCTTTGGGTTTTTTTAGAATTCAGTAATTTGGGTTTATTTTTATAATTATATCATTTTGAAAGTAATAATGTGCTGCATTTTTTAAGCATGCAAGTTACTTTAGTTAAAGAACTTACGTTTGTTTGGCAAGCCTTATCAAAGTTACTCTATTTTAATTCCTACATTTTATTGGCAAACCTGTTACCCTTGGAAATGTAAGATTTTTTTTTCACTGAAATCTCTAAGACTGATATAAAAGTATTGAGTTCAGTTTCAACAATTTCATATTATGACTCTATATTTACCTTTCTTTGTGGGTAGGCAGAATAAAATTTTCCCTAAATTGCTAATAACAGAGACTCTGACAGGAGGCAGGGTAGCGATTATGCATCTGTTTCCATTTTTATTATTGCACAGAACTTTCCAGATGTCCCTCCTTCACTGGTGTTCCCCAAAGAATACATTTACTAGGTTCCCTTTATAATCACCTTACTAATGGCGAGGGTAATTGAATAAAAAAAAAAACAAAAGAAAAAAACGTTTCACAGGAATCTCAAAGATTTCATATTTTTTATATCACAAGAAAAATCTCAACTCCACAAGGACAGCATCTCTTAGAAAAATGGTTTAAACAAACGAGAGCGAGGACACAGCAGAACGCACAGTGGGCAAGAACAAAGAGCACAGGAAGGAACCCTGGAAACAGCCTGGCCCCTGGCGAGCTCTTTGCACACTGCGAGGCCCAGCGGCGCAGGTGTGCGAACGGCTGCCCGAGACAGAAGAATAACATCTGCAATACCCCTGTAACCCCGGTTTAACCTTGACATTCGTCACCAGCTATAAACCCCACCTCCGACAGACTGCAGCCAAAGCCTCACGTGTGATTTCCACTGAGTTCATATTTAAGTAACTAGCGTTTCATTTATGCTTCACGGTGCGTCCTCAAGCACCTAAGCTCCGCGCTCGGTACCATTCTCTCAAGCCGTTTATCCCTCGACGGGCTATTATTAAAGACAATAAGAAATAAAATATGATTTCATATTCTTTTCATACAAAATTTTAACCCATTTTTCACACACATAAAAATAAACTTTTAGACCCTGTTCCAGTAACCAATGGCAAAGGGGGGGGGGGAGGAAGACCCCTAATACAAAGGAATGAAATAAAAAAGAAATGGTATCATGTGCTTGGCTCCAAAGTTCAGAAAACCGGAAACACGTTTCTTTGTTGTAGTATTTTTTTATTTCTACAAAAGGAATGTATGTTTATCAGATTTGGTTTTATGTTCTTATGAAAGTACTTTCACTGATTTGCACTGAAATATATCTTGTTTCCATGTTCAGCAAAACACTTTGACATTTGTATGCAGGCAGCACAGATTTATCTACTATAGGAGCCGCTCTGATTGACTCCCCAACATCTATTTCAACACAAATGATAGGTGTAAGCCAGTCATTGTCAGCCATTTCCCTTGCCAATGATGACTTAGGAATGGGCAAGTGGCCCAGTTCTTGCCAACGATAAGAGAGGACAAGTCTCCTCTGAGGCTCTGGGAAATATTTCTTCCATACTAAGAAAGAGGCAGAAAAAAAAAAGATGGTACCTGTTGTTCCTCCTAAAATGTTCTCATATCTGAAGGTGCTGTGTGATGCTAATAGCCAGAGGATGAGGCCAACACAGAATGTCAGAGACTAGAGATGAACCACCACCAAAAAAATCTACGTCTGCAGTAAAAGTATTGAGCCTCTGTCCCTATCAATTAGCTATGGCACCACCCTACCCTGACATCCACTTAAGAGAGACTGTAAACTCCTTTCTTGTTCAAGTCCATCTGAATTGGAATTTTCTCTTTGTATGCAAAATTATTCTGATACACCAAAGAAATAAAATGTCAATTTGTATTAGTTAAACTGACTCAAGGACTTCATTCACATATACAACATTCAGTCAGTAACTAAAATTTTGTAGAAAATACAAACTAGAGAGTAATTTGGACATTACATATAACTTTAAATTTACAGGCCAAAATAAAAATTTACCTAATATTAAATAAAATGTTTTTACTTAAAAGTTTACCACCAACATTCCCCTAGTGTTTTCCCCATTTAACAGAAAAGTATTTTGTGAGTCAACATTTAGAATGAGGTTCTTATTTGTCTTCGACACTTAAATGTTTTCATTTCCTCAAACAAAATTAAGTCTCTAAACATCATGTAAAAAAAGAGCTGTGATTCTATAATTTGTTAGATCTAGTAAGATTTTTAGGAAATAACTAGGATGTTTAAGAATGGATCAGTTCCAATATCACATGGATGTGCTTAGGGCTAAGGCATGGAAGCTTCGTAGGTGTGTAAGATGCCTGCTGTGTTCGCACACCGAGGAAGGTTTCCTCAGCTTCCTGCTGAATCTATGGGGGCCTGGGCAAGTGCTGGCCATGATGAGGCCAATTAGAATTATATGGCAAGCTGACGCAGCAACATCCAAACAAAAATCCTCTCAACTGTTAAACACTTAAATTAGTAGCTCAATTATACATTTGGTTTTACTTCACTATGATTTTGAAAGAAATGCAAACACCAAATGAGACTTTTGACTCTAAAAACTAAAAGGATACCAAGATAAATATTCTCCAATCTGTAGGCGGCTCACACGGGCGCATCGAACCTTTTCTCTGTTTCATATCTCAGGCAGAAACCAGCCCAGGGAAATAAATGTAAGGTCAGTACTTCGGCATACAGAGAGGCTGGGCTGTGTGTGCAGTAAAGGGCTCCCTATGTAATCGCAGGTCATTTTATTTTTTCTTCATAACTGTAACCACTATTTCCTTCTCCTCTGCCAGTTATCTCTCAGAATCACTTTCTAGCCATGGATTCCCCAAAGTGAGGGCAGAGCTCCTCAGAGCACAGACCTAAAAATAGACTTGCCCCCGCTTTTCCTCATAGCTCACCCACCTCTACCCAGGGGCCTGGATGCATATCAGGAGAGAATCACGGAAGAGAAGGGAATCAAAGCTATTTTTCCATGATGTCGGTTTTCCCACCAACACTTCAACAGCAAAGAATGCTCCCCTTGGTCCACGCCACTCTAGTTCTAACCCAAATCTTGCAAAGTAGCTTTGTCTCAGGATTCTTTAACACCTTAAGCTGCTCTTCAGTGAGTCAACTTTAGGATGTGAGCTGAAAAAGGGCACCACAACCTCCCTCAGTAACAGATGACTTCAAAATATATCAACTAAGCATGCGAAGAGTTTCTGTTTAACAGGAAAGCTTACAGTATGGCACAAACAGGGGCTGCCTGGGGAAATGTTTGCCAAATGCTGACACCAAGAATTAACTCAAAGACACTTATTTTTTTCACATGAATGCTTTTTAACTGGGAGGCAAAAATATCATTCTCCCTAAAGTACACATCTTAGGAATATGATTTCTCATTCAAATGCAATCATCATTCAAACTTTAGCTGACAGGGAAGGCACTGCAGCATTGTGGAAAGAACACGGGACTGAAGAGCATTACACTAAAGAAGTCTCGGGATGTCCTTCACACAGGCTCGGCCACTGATGAGGTAATGCTGCTATTCAGGAGACTAAGTTGGGGCGAACAGGTCCCCCAACTGCCTGGCTTGCCGTGCATTCCCGGAATGCCCCCAAACTAGTCACGTAGGTATCACGCTTATAGTGACTTTTCCATAATCCTTGGGGACCCATCTCAGCCCAAACCCAGCTGCAAATCACGCCCTCCCACTGCCAGGGACAGAAGTTCAGTTCGTGTTATCTGCAAAGGACAGGAAAGGGGAGGTAAACCATCTCCTCTTCCCTCTTACATCTCCTCCTTTCTTTCTCTTCTACCCTGTCCATCTCCTTCCTTATATTTTTTCTTCTCTCTTTTTCAATTTCCCACTTTCTTTCCAAGTTATTCCATTACCCATCTAGCCAATGGTGGTAAAATATGCTCTATTGCCACCAAGTTCTGGACTGTAAATCTAAGAGTGGTCTCTGCTTTCTAGGAGCCCAACGTCCAGTAAAAATCAGATAAGCAATCACTACACAAGAAAATAAGTGCTTGCAGAGAGCCTTGTACCAGCACACAGAAAGGGGTGTCTCCTTAGTGTGGGAGGCGAACAAGGGGAGCTGGCAGATTCACTTACCTAACACCTGAATAGATGCCTTTACCACAAGCAACCCACTCTTTTTAAACTAGGTGTTGACACACAGCTCCACCCAGGCCACAAGGAGAAAACATTTATGAACCTTCTCCTTATTACACTTATAATTAAATCCAGAGAGCTTAGCACTTGTATCTTGTTCATTCCTATATCCATGCAGCCTGGTACAATGCCTTGCAAATAGTAGGTGCTCCAGAGTTTTACAGAATTCGCTTTGATCATTTCTGTGTACCGCTTCCTACTGAACTCCTATTGATTTCATTGTTTTAAGATCCTTACAGACAGGAACCACTTCCAACATTATCTTAGCCAAACCTTTACACTTTTTTAAGAATCCCATTTGGGATTTGAGTTTAGATTGGTTTAAGTTTGTGTTGTTGTTTTTGTCAATTATATCATATGTATGTATAAATATATATATAATCTAGCTAAAATTATTTTTTGAGAAAATTTTGCTAGAGATATTTTTAAATCTTTATTTTTTGTTAGTATTAAACATCAAATATGCTAAGTAAAACTTACCTCTTAAGTGCTTACTAATGCTTACGCGTTACAGAATACATGTTTTCAATTAGTAGGTTGCAACACCTTTTGGCTTTATTTTCGCCACAATTTTCTGTGGCAATAAATTTAATTTCCAAAGAAAGTAGCTATAGATTATGGAACCCAGTATAGCTGTGTAACACATAAATAAGTCTCAGCCAGCTTTAAAGCATATTAAAGAGAGTTGTGAAATAGATGTGTAAACATGAAATTCTGAAGTGTTAATCCAGCGACACTTAAGTATTGGTTCCAGTTTATAAACAGATTCTTTTAAGGTTTCTAGGCAAAATCTGAGGAATAGTGATGGCGTGCCCTGTCACAGCTGGGAAGAGTTAGAGCGCACTGAGAGCTCTAATGATCTCTCTTAGAATCCATTTATTCTAATTATTGGGAATACTATATTTTTGAAAATTCCAATTTTCGCAACATATGTTATTTGGTTGACGTTACTGCTAAAAGTAGAATGAATCAGGCTCTGTTTTTCTAATCAGTTTCAACTGACCTCTTCTAATACATGAAGTTTCTGAGTATAAATTAGATTAGGTATCTATGTGATTTTGTTAATGCCTATAAGAACTGAAAATATATTTACATTTCTGACTTTGTCATTGATGTTGTACAACCAGAGTTAAGAAACCTAAGTACAACAGCTCTTTGAGAATAAGTTAGTCTCCTTAAAAGTTCTGATCTCTTTCAAGTATGCAGAGAAAAGGCTTCTGTTGTTGATGCAAATCATTGCTGTAACTTTACGAGAAAAATATTTCAATCATACAGCATTAAGTCATTTAAGACACTTTTTCAGGGAACAGTCTGCACAGTCCTGGGAATAAACAATGAACAAAGCACTCTCCCTGCCCTGGAGGAGTTTACAGTCCCACGGAAAAGGCAGACCAGCAGTCGGGTTCCATCTCTTGGTAAACTGCTCAGAATCATGAGCTCTGTAAAGCTCTCCAAGAAAACAAAGGTTTATTGTGGGTGGCATATATCCCAGCGGTTTTTAAATCCACTTAATAATTTATTTTTTGGTGAAGTTACACATAAACTTTGGAATCGGGTCACCTGACTAAAATTCCTGGTCCACGGAGTGAAGGTCCAGCACCCCAGGAAGCTTCCTCTTACCTCCCCCTCTTACCTCCCTTACCCTTGGCGGAGGCGTTTGAGGGTCTCAGTGGGTCTCCCGGGGAGGCACTGAGCAGTACTCGGAACAAGAGGTGCTTCCCAAGCTTCAAGGATCTACCAGTTTTTTTGCAAACACTGAAAATAAATCCGGGCAATTTCTATTTGTTTAGCTACTCACTCATTATGAGGCAGAATGGATGGAGCTAGGAAGGATGAGCAGGAGAGAATAAGCTCAGAATGACAGTCTGGGTGGGTGAAGGTGGAAGAAGGCACAGAGGGGGCACATGGGGATGGAAAGAATGAAACGAAATTTTAAAGAGGAATTGTAAAATCAATCAATAAATAAATATAAGAATTGTACCTCTTGGCAGGAAAGCACCCCTCTAACTACAACTGAATAAAACGTTTGCAAGCCAACCTTTAAAAAAAACAAGTGTCAATAAGTGAGCTGGGCTCCAGTATTAGGGTATGACCAACTGTACCCAAATGTACAGTCCTGGGTGAGCTCCTGCAAAAAGGCTTCCTGCTCACCGACAAGCAGATACTTACACATTCCCATAAAATCTCTGTCAGCATGTACTTGAAAATCTCAAGAGCGTCCAGATTAGAGTGAAAGGTCGCCACCAATGCTATATTTATGAAGGACAGAATAAGGGGCTCCAATCGAGGTCCTTGGGGAGGAGGGGGAAGAACTTATTTACACACACAGAGTAAGCAGCTGTTTAAGTGGTGTGACTGGAGGGGGTGATGAAAGGGCCCCTGGGCTAAAAATACGGCCACTGGCCATGCCCAGTGCCTGAAATTCCCACACGGTTCCTGCTTTGGAGCCTTCACAGAACCTCCTGCTAAAGTGCAACTGGCATCAGAATGGGTAGCTCTTTAAGCTATTATCAGCTAATGTTTTAGCTCAAATTAGTTTAGTTCATTAGCCACTTGTGTCATTTAACAGGGCTCAGAGAGAATGAGATGCCACAAATAGAAGTTGTAAAGGTGAATGAAGGTTAATAAAGGTCTGGATACTTGACTTTTGTCCAGTTGCGGGGGAAGGGGGAGGAATATATCACAGCTGTTCTCTCTGAGAGGGCTAAGCAAGTTCTGACTATAAAATTGGGCCCTCCGGCCCAAGACTAACCCTGTGAGAGAAAGTTAAACAGACTTGAAAAAGTCTAGAGAATGGGTATGGGGCTTTTTTCCAAAAACATCCACTTATTCATTTCCCTACCCCCAAAAATCAGTCTAGACTAATAAAACATTTCTTGAAGTAGGAGTACTATATATTTTCCATTATACACAATTGTAAGTAATTATATGGGATGAGGGAATCGCTTAAGGGTAGAACATTTGCTAAGACACAAGATCTTCACTAAAAATCAGGAGCACACTTAAAATTTCCACTAGACTGTATGTTCTACCAAGGGCAGGCTTTCCATCTGTTCTGTTCACTGCTTTAATCTCAGCACCCAGAACAGTCCCTGGGACATAGCAGGTGCTCAGCTACAGAGACAGGACAGCCTGGAAGCTAAAAGCTCAGACTCTACCAATGAGGTCCGGCTCTGTCTCTTATTAGCTGTGTAGCCCTGAGCAAGGCATTTAGCCTCTCTGTGCCTCAGTTTCCTCACGTGCAAAAATGGGTGGGATCACAGTACCTATCCTATGTAGTTGACGTGGAAATTACATGAGTTAAAGACAGTCCTTAGAACCTGACATAAAATTAGCATTTTATAAATACTGGATATTATTTTTATTGTTTGTTGAATAAAGGAGGAGACCCAGCAGGCTACACTAAAATAGCAAGAGTATAAATAACAGCAGAAGACAAAGGTTCTGTAAAGAACTGACCACAGAGACATCCAGAAAGGAGTCCTAATAAAATGATAAAATAGAGAGAGAATACAAAGAACAGTACTGGAAAACAATCCAAAGTATTTTCCTCAAACCTAGATTAACAATAGAACCATCTACAGAGCTTTGTAAAAAGGGACTGCCTGGGCCCCACTTCAGAGTTTCTAACTTAATTTTTAAAGTCCCTCCAGGTGATCCTACTGCGAAGCAATAGTTCACCACCACCCAGCCAGAACTGTGGCTTCCACTCTTTTCCACCTCAACGCATGTGAGGTGTACAAAACAATCCATCACTATGAGAAACTCCGCATGAAAGTGGCTGGAAGAGGAGAAGGTGGAGCCATCAGAAAAGGCCTTCTGTATGATGCTGAGGCCTTCTCTTGCAGAGCACCTATCTCCCATCGTCGCCCCTTGGCCCTGGAGCAAACAGCAGACACTGTCTCTCATCCTCACCATAACCCTGGAAGCAGGGGAAATTTTAAATGTATTTAACAACCAATTAGACACAGGCGCTGATCAATGACACCAGCTGAAAGCAACAAAGTACTATATAGCTGATTACCAGCCAAGCCTATAAGGGATATAGTAGGACTCCCATTTTGCAGATCAGGAAGAGAAACTGAGGCCTTGAAGCTAATATACCAAAGACCACAAACCTAAGAAACAGCAGAGCCAGATCTAGAGTAATCAAGGAATGAAAAGGGGAAGTTTCTGCAACTATGAAAGGAAAATGACACACGGTATTTGAGAAGTTCAGTGCCTGTCAACAAACTTTCTATGGAATTTATGGTACATTTTTCCCAGAATTAAACTGCTGTCATCTATACTGGCCAAAAATTCTCAGAAGACTTTACAGTTGGGAAATGACTATCTTTACACAGACATACACACGGGGAAATAATTCCTTGCACCTTTCTTTTCCAACTAAAGGCTTTATGAGTGGGATGAGCCTGGACCACTTTGCTTTCCTTAAGAGTGCCTTCTAAGCGACATGACTGCAACTTCTGTAAAATTCACTTTTTGGAAGATAAACTGTAGCAAACAATGCAATAGCTGGATTTTTAGTAAGAAGCACTTTATATCATTTTTATTTCTATAGAAAAAATAGCTTGAGCTGTTGAAAATAATGGCAGAGTGAAGAATAATGGTAAACAATGTAGGACCATTTAGAACCATATTTCACATTTTATACCAAATTCCAAATAGAATGAAGAGAAATAGCAAACCAGTTCAAATTCTATAAATACTAACATAAACTAGACTATCAGATATATAAGAAGGGGTTGTAATCACATATAGTTTTTAAATAAAATATAGGTAAAGGAAGGAAAACCAATATACAAAAGAAATTATAAAAAATGACAAAATGACAGATAAAATACCAACACATATATTACACTCTATGAAAAAAGTTATACTAATTGTTTAGGATAAAATAGGCCAAGGCA
This sequence comes from Miniopterus natalensis, assembly GCF_054644295.1. Taxonomy (NCBI): domain Eukaryota; kingdom Metazoa; phylum Chordata; class Mammalia; order Chiroptera; family Miniopteridae; genus Miniopterus; species Miniopterus natalensis. The sequence continues at coordinate 147,810,143 of NC_142081.1, forward strand.
ATTGAAAAGACGATCCACACAAAAGAAATAAAAATGTAAACAAATATCAAAACTGTTTTAAAATCAACATCACTGATCATGCTAGTATCCAAAAAGTACAGAAAGGGAATAACTGAGTGTTTTAATAATAACCTTATAAAATGTCAGATACTATGCTCTTTTTAGACCTATCATCTAATTTACTCCTTATAATAACCACATTAGGCAGGCTATGGTATTTCACATTTTACAGACCAGCACACCAATGCTTAGAACAGATAAGTAACTTTCCCAAGCTCACACATCCAGGCAGGTGTAACTCTGGGATCTGAATGCAGACAGCCTAATTCCAGCTCTAATGTTCTTCATAGCAAAGTATCCCCTCCAATTAGCAAAACAAAAAATAATATTATCAATATTACCAATACCAATTTACCATTATTACTAATAACCACCAAACTAGCAAAATAAAAACTATTACCAATGGTGACTATATACCATTAGTAGGAGGATATGTTGGACAGTTTTGAAGGAATTTGGCAAAATGTTTCCAGAACAAGCAAGTATATATTCCTTTTCCTAATAATTCCACTTTTAGGACTATAAACTGAGAAAACAAGTAAAATAAAGTGAAATAAATGAGAATTATTTGCTGGACAATATGCATAATTCATAATATTATTTAACAGTACTAATTATAATAGTCCAAATATCCATGAGCAGAGTTTGTAAAACCAAGTAATTTTTGTTACATTAAAATGTATAATCATTATCATATTATGACATAGAAAAATGTGAAAAAGATACATTAAGTATACATTAAATATACAATAAACATGTCTGAGAGGGACTAAGAAAGAGATGAAAACACCTTATTAATTTTAGGTGGTAGAGTTCACACTGGTTTTTTAAAATTTAGCTCCCCATGAATGCTGTTATTTTTTGCAGTAAAGGTATTCTGTGCAGAAATATAGTTTACAATTATATAGTACAATAACATATGCAAAGTGCCCAGTGTATACGCTGGCAAATAGCAACCTTTTAAATCAACAGCAGATAATAAAGCTAACATTATGCACTAACTCTATGCCCTGCACTGTTCTAAGGACGTTTTATGCATTGACATCCATAATCTTCCCAACAATCCTATACTTATATTAGGTCAAGTTTACTAACAAGGAAAACAAGGTAGAGGGACAGTAAGTACTTTGCCTGAGTGCAGCCAGCTAATAAACTGCAGAGCCAGGATGCGTTCCAGGGCCCACGCTCCTAGCAACCAAGCAATTCTGCTCTTTGGCACTCGCCGTGTGGCCCTGTCAGAAACTCTTATTACTGGAAAGCAGGGTAAGGAGATAGGTAAACAATTAGTAAGCATAATGTTTATGCATGGCAGGAACATGCTGTGGATCTAGGAAAGCTTACTTTCTGAACCCAAATCAAAGATAAATCATCTTTTCTAGTTCCCCTTGACCAAATTCCAGATTTAGAAAAATGAGAATCTGTTAAAAATAATAATTTTAAGATAATATTATTAAAACAGAAAGAGGTCACTGAGAAATACATTTTTATAAAAACAATCTATTTTTATTGTCTTTATGACATACCGTTATTCATTTTTAAATGTTATCATCTTTTTAATTTTTATGAACAGATGATAAGTCATTTGCAACCAGTTTTAAATTAACTCTCTCTTCCCCCCAAATATAATCACAACATACTCAAACTTCTACCCTGACCTTCAGATGTCTAAGGTAGTCTACCTGACCACTGCCTACCTGGTGTTTCATAGCAGCTTAAACATGTCCCAAACTCTACTCCTGCTATTCCCACCCCATATTCTTGCTTTCCCCATCTTGACATTGCTAACTCCACCTTCCAGTTGCACAGGCCAAAACCTTGGTGTTATCCTTGACTCCTCTCTCTGAAACCACATGTGCAACCACTTCTCCCCACCTCCACCACTATCACTCTAGTCTAAACCACCATTTTCCCTTAACTGGGTTGTCAAGGTAACGGCCTTCTCACCGTCTCCACCCTGGCCAGCTACAGTCTACTCTCAACACATCAAACTTCGGTCAGATGATGTCACATCTCTACTCAAAACTCTGCATCCTGTTTAATTCAGATAAAATGCCAAGACGCTAACCGCAGCCAATGGGGCTCCAGTTATCGGGCCTCCATCTCCCTCTCACACCTCGCCTCCCTCCCCTCGTCCTACTATTCCAGCCACACTTCCATTCCTGATGCTCTTCACCTGCAGGCAGTGGTTTCTACCTCAGTCTCCACTTGGCAATCCTTCCCATAGCTGTCCAGATGGCTTATTTCCTCATGACCTTTCGGTCTCTCCTCAATGTTACATTGTCTTGATCACTCTGGATGGAAATAGCACACCCTTCAACTGTTGCCGTGTTGCTTCCCCTGCTTTATTTATACGTTATGACCACCTGCCACTGTATAGATTTTCTTGGTTATGTGATATATTATCTGTCTCCCTCAAGAAAATATGAAACTCCATGCAGGCAGGAGTGGTATAATTTCTTTTTACAACCTAGATCATCTCTGCACAGAGGTAGGTGCTCTGTAAACATCTGTGTAATTAACACATCAGTTGATAAAATTAGAACAATGGTTAAAATCCCTATGTAAGACGAAGCCTTCAAGTAAAACATTAAATATTATCACAATAAGAAGAAATAAAGGTTATCTTAATCATCTTGTATATTTTTAGTTTTTATTTGTTTTCCTGGATTTGATACTCAATACAAAGTCTATAAACCAGGTATTTAAAATAAATTTATTGAAGTGTGGGTCAAATATGCAACTCAATTTTATTTATTGTTATCTTTGCAATTCCTTGTGACAAACCAAAAAATCACTTTCAGAAACTAACTGCTGACGAACTTTTGGCAGTTCTCAGGGCTCTCTCTCCTAGACAGTTTGGGCTCTCCACTGCAGTGACTGACCTCTCCTCCTCTCTCCCCACCTCTGATCTTTTCAACATTTACACATCATTTGCAGGGCTAATAGGGTTATCTTTCTGAAATACAGATCCGACTATAGCATCGCCCAAGTTAAAAACTCACACACCTAACCAGTGCCTACAAAAAAAACAAAAAGGCTCAGAATGATATATTAAACTGGTTCAACCTATTTTATTAGAAAAGGCTCCCATCCCACAAACCCTCCCCAAATTGCCAAATTTCCAACCTTTCAAAATTAATTCCAGGATCCCAATTGTGCCATGAATTTTCAAAACTTTCGTCACTTTGCCCATCCCGTCCGTTGCCTTGAATACTCTAACCCCTTTCTATTCTAGGCAAATACCAACTGACTATTCAAGGTCAAAATGATATGTCATCTTTTCTATGAAAACTTCACAAACTCTCCTCAGAAACATTAGTGTCTTACTCTTTCCCCATTCCCTCTACAATAGGATGGATATCATGTTCGAGTTCATAGATTAGAGCTTCTCTTCCCTAATTGAGTTTAAATTCTGGAGGACTAGGGACTAAGAGTGTGCCTACCTCACAGCACACAGCTGGTGCCCAAAAAATGTTCGTTAAATGAATGAGAACAGTAAAACAATATTCTCTGGTCAGCAGACTACATAAATTAGGGGAAAAAAGCTTTAAATATCCTCTAGATGTTGTTTGTATGATTTCTAGAAGATAAATTTTTTAACTATAAAAATTAAATGTTTTCAAGTTTTGAACTGCCCAAGGACTTTATGAGGACCCCTTACATCTCAAAACCTATAAATTCTATGAAAAAATACATTTCCACATCTCTGAATATGGTAAAATTGTGTTTATATGGAAACACTGGCACCATATTTCAGTAGAAAACTTTTTTTGGCACTCATTCACAGGGAGCAATAAATCATTTCCTTCTGCAAATGAATGTTATTGTGGGTGGGCCTTTTATACAGAGAAAATATTTGGATTCAAATGTTCCCTCCCTGGCACTGGAGAAAGTTGTCATGACCAAGGTATTGAAGCTTAGCAGTTCTTAAAATTAGGAGTTTGGTACTCAAACATTCAGTCTAAGCTTGAATTTTAAAAGAGCCATTAATTCTCTTAATAATCAGCCTAGCCTGGAGTATAATAATCATACTGGAGTCATTTTATTTACGAATGAAAAGAAACAGTGATGTCAGAAGACGGAGTTGCAGCGGGTCATCTGCAGTCCAGCGTGCTAGACTATTCCCAGTCCTCTGCAGTTAGCTGAGGACAAACCAACGGAATATGAGCAGCACCTCCGGGCCTGGTCCCGAGGAACCCCCAATGTGCCACTTCCCTGCACCTGGCTCGTTGCCCGTCAGCCCCCTGGAAGCCACACGTGGAAAAAGACAAAGACGTAAAATGGGATCAGCCTGGGTCCTTGAGTCACTGTCAGGAAACCAGTGTTTTGGACCTTCTGTGAATAAGAAATAAATGTCTATCTTCTCTAAGGGTTAGGCACTAACCCTTGGGATATCCTCATTATGGAACAGTGAGCATTTTTGTAACTAAATATACTCACTGAGTCTAAAATTAATAGTTTGGGAATTTTAATAAGCATTCAGTGGCCTTTACTATACTACCTTTTTCTCATTTCATAAGGAATCATATGAACATTTGATTTTTCTTTGTAACCAGTGAATCTTCTACACAATCCTCCTAACACTATGTTAGGCAGTATAAAAGGTTTTTATATATAGACCATATGTACATTACACATTATATATAACTAATAAAAATATTTGATCCCTGCTTCATATAAAAGTGTATATAAAGCATATAAAATATATAAAGCATGCTAAATACATATAATTTATAAAATAAATATAATTTATACAACACATAATAAAAATAGCTGATCCCGGCTTTAAACGATCATGCCTAACTAATCCAATTAGCATCAATTAACTACCCTACTATGTGCCTGACATTGAGGTAACCACTCCGCACACAAGGTTGAAAACGACACATGCACCCCAGTAGGACTGCAGATGTAGCATAGTTCTTTGGCTTTATTTATAATCAACAGCTTCAAGTAACACAGTTTAACTTTTATCTTTATAGTAGGGGAGACTTAGCACGAAGTATATTTCACGTATTTAGAGAACAGACTTTTTAATCTGGCTCTACATGCCCTGCAAAATACAAGTAAAACTGCATTTGCTTTGTCTCTGTATTAAAACATCTGATTGCATCCCGGTCTCACTGTAGTTCTGACCTTGGGACAATAGCACAACACGGTTTACTGCTAGTTCCCATTCAGCCACCAAATTTCAACCTTCTCCCGCTGCACTGATTTTCTAATCCTGGAAAATGACTAGACATTACTCTATGAGACAGGAACACAATGACTTGTTCAACTATTGGCGGTATTTGGTTATCTATCTATTTACAGTGTTGTAAGTTATGGTTTTTCAAATCTCCACATATTGCTTAGCATTCTGAGTATATTTAAGTGGATACAGTACTCATTAAAGACAGTACATGCCCAACAAGGAATGAACAAATTGTGGCAGTTCTCTGACACAAAACAGTAAAAATACTTTGATTGGCTTGGAAGCAAATAAATGCCAACACGTACAATGACAAGGGAGCGTGGCTCAAAAAGTTACAGCTCAAAAGAACAACAGCCTGCATAATACTCTCTCCTTGTTTCTTGAGAGCTTCAGTTTAAAACTCCTAAGACAGAAAAACCAAAAAAACCACAACACTATGCCATTTGGATCTTAGTCCATTGCCAACCTGTTTTAGGGTCAAAAGAGGCTACAACTTCACCTGCTCCTCTGTGGTTTGAGACAACCGCAAAACAACTGAGAGGGGGCCGACGCGCACCTCCTTTAATGAACTCAGGTTCTAGAGTCAATAACAACTGCTCCCCGGCCCCCCCTCTCCTCATGGGGACACACTTGGCTGTACTTGAGCTCAAATCTTGGATACGGTCGGAGACCAGATGGGGATTCAGCTTTATGCAAAAACTTTTTCCTACAGTAGAAAGCTGACTGGTATTCCTGAGGCCTTCAGATTCTTGGCCGCCGGTTCTGAAGAGTAAAACAAATGTGTTTTAGAAAGAGAGGGACAGAAGCTATTCATGCAGACACGGCTTCTCTTCTCCCCGAGTTGGCACGGAGGGGCTGTGGAGTGTACACAAAAGGGAGGCAAGCCACGGGGGGGGGGGGGGGGGAGCACTATTCAGTGATGAAGAAGAAAAGAGCCCAACCGGGGATCTGCTGTTTGTACTCACAGTCAGCCTGAGCCTCAGACACTCGGAGCGCATACATTGTGAAAGAGCAGAGGAGCTGCACATTTCACAGAGTAATAACCACCCCATTCCAGGTGAAGGTGGGTTGTTTAACTGTAATGCTGTAAAGGAGGTGAAACTAGAAAGTGTCCAATGAGGACAATTTTAGGTAATGTCCTACCTACATGCAATACTCAGGCAGCAAGCGTCTGTTTAGCTCCCCTCACATGCCTAGAGCACATGGTGAGTCTAAAATTTGATTAAAATATTATAAAAAGGGAAATGAACCAAAAAGCCAGAGTTCAACCACTTATAAAGGTTCAACCACAGTAATAATGAATCAAAGAAATGTAAAATTTTTACTTTTCTTTCATTATCAAATTAGCAAAACCTACTGAAAATATATGGAAGGTCAATGCTGAACTGGTGGAATAAGGCCAGGAACCCTGACACGCCGCCAGTGTTGACCAAAATAAGCACAATCCTTTCAGATAAGTTTGGAAGTATAATCTAGAACCTTATGTTTGCATGTTTCTTTGAATCTTTAAAATTCTACCTTTGGTAACTAGCCTAAAGCAAAATCTTGACCATATAAAAATCCACATGCCAAAACTGCTCATTATCAACATTACTTCTAATTAAAAAAATTGCAACCACACTAAATGTCTAACAATATTAGACTAGCTGAGTAAGTTATTGTACCACAGCAGGATATAACATTATGTAGCCAATATAATTATAATTATGTAATGTTGCTATATTATAAAATAACAGTACAATACTTATGACCAATCTAAAATACATATAGAGATAAAGGTGAAGACTAAAATACCAAAACATGCCAGTAGTTTTCTTTAGAACCATGAGCAATTTTTCTGTCTGGTTTCTATAAATTCCAATTTTCCTTATATTGTGCACAAAATGCCTATATAGGAAAGAAAATGCAAAAACCTTTAAAATAGCATTAGAAACAAATATGATGTTCATTTACTTTTAAAAATGCTGCAAAGTAACTACAGATAACTACAAAATAAAAAATTGCAAATATTACTAATACAATGTTGCAATAAAAGAAGTCTAAAGTTTTTAATTTCCAAATCTAAAAAATTTCTAAATATTTCTGAACTATTTTATCAAAAAATAGCTCCCACAGAAAATTATTTCTACATGGAGTTGGGTTCAAACTATTTACTATTTTAAAGCTGAAGCAACAGAAAACAAAGTTCCACTAAACATGCTGGATCCAGAGAGACATTACTTTCTATTCTCCACAGACAAAAATATCCTATGTTATTGTCTCCAATCACCATGTCCCAGGTATGGCTGACATGTTCGTCGAATTTGCTGTTACCACATTTCAGTCCTTTGATGGTAAATTGTTCTGAATTATTTAAGTGTGATTCATTTCATTAGTTAATTGATTTATAACCCAAAGTACATTCACAATTTCTCTCTACTCAATTGATTCATTCTCCTCTCTCTCTCTCTCAATGGTTTCTTAATTCAAGAATTAAGACAGGCACTTATAATAAAAACCATAGCAAGTTTTTATAATGAATCTGATTATTTTAATATATATAACTTTCATTATCAAGCACTGTAATGCACAAATTACTAGCAACTACATATTTATTATTCATTATGAACCTATTTAATAGCAATGTCTTTAATGTCATAAGAAAAAGGAGTATCAATTGCTAATAATATAAAATTCAGCACATAATAAAGTTGCCAGATCAGGCAAATAAAAATACAAGACACTCAGTTAAATCTGAATTTCAGATGAACATGAATAACTTTTCAGTATAAGTATGCCCCATGCAATATTTGGGACAAATTCATACTAAAAATTTATTCATTGCTTATCTGAGATTCAAGTTTAACTGGGTGTCCTGTATTTTATCTGGCAGCCCTAGAAGTAATGAAAGGAATATCAAAACATTGGAAGCATAACTCAGTTCATTATATTTTGACCTGCAATATAGTAACATAATACAGAAGAGGGAAAGCAGGAATTACTAGTTACTCCTCCTGAACTGTGACATATCAATTGATCCACTGCATCTTCACCAAAACCCTGTGAGATCGGTGTGACTCTCATGTCACCTGAGGAAAGAGAGTGTGAGCTTAAGTAACTAGTTTAAAGCCCAGCAGTTAACAGTCTGCTACAAACAACGGGGTCAAGGTGAATGAATGACTGAGCCAACTAATTAAGTCTGTTCAAATTACCCGTTAGGATGAAGAAGAATGTTAACTTTGGGCCTGACATTTAGATACTCACTGTGGACACTGACTGAATATTGTAAAAGGGCCTTGTCTCAGCCAGAGTCTGTTTTATATATCCCTCCCCACCCCCACCCACCCCGGGAAGATCAACTGGACACAGTAAGGAGAAGTTCCCATTTAGATAATAGAATGTTGGTTTCCTCGAATAAAGCTAAATTGAACTACACTTACAAGTCATCTCTGCAAATGTACTGCTTGGGGAAATATCTGTTGCCTTGCCCTGGATTCCAGTCCATATGGTTTACTACTATATCCAGGCAAAGAAAACATCAGATAAATGTAAGAGAATTCAGAGTGTCTTAATTGCATGGAAAATCTTCTTTTGTTACACTATTATTGGCTACAATATTCTAGATCCATATTCACTCATTTGTTTTCTCATTCCTTCTACATATAACTTTCCAGTTGCTACTAAGTGTTAGGATATGAAGATTTCAACATAAAGAGTAACAGATAGGACAAAATAAAACATTCATTCATTCATTCGTTTCCAGAAGATATTAGGGTTTTGCTAAAATCTACATCTACATCTATACTGTTTCCCATTTTTCACACTACTCCCCATATTAATTCTCTTACTCCCATCAGAACACTATAATTATTCTGTAACTTTTCTACATAAAACCCATTGCAATTGCTGGGAACAACAGTATAATACACAAGTGCATTATAAATTCATTCCTAGTGGCTCATGAATACAAACTATTCCAACTGCAAGACAAAAGCCTTCTGCAACAAAGCGAAGCTTTCATTTATCATCAATCACAAAATAGTCTTATTTTCCAAATAAAAGTCTAAAGTATTTATTCTCATAGTCATAAGTTTTGCAAATATACTTCTTTTTGGTGAATAAAATATATAGAGATAATGGGGGAATTTAACATCCATAAGGTACATTTGATTTAAGATCTTAAAAGGAGTAAAATTCCTTGAGTTTTAGTGTAATGTTTTATCCAAAAACAAAATTACCTAAATGTTAAATCATCATTCAGCTTACCTACAAAAATAAAATTATATTTTAGTGCTCACTACAGAATCTTAAAATTATTGTTTAACTTCTCTGGGCCTCATTTTTTTGCTTCAATACATGGTATATAAAGGCACTGGCTTAGTTTCTCCCAGTTCCAAAATTCTGTGTATCCTTAATCCTATGATTCTAGGTCTTCATCTATCTCTTTAACAGACACAACATATTTATTTACTCACTTTGTGGATCACAGAAGTACTCTCAAATAAGCACTACTAGTTGGTACATTACTTCAGCAAGTATACATCCTGGCTTTTTCTGTCTATAATGAATTCCAGAATTATGTAAACATAAATATTACTAATATTACACTCTTTGTCTGCAGAAAGCTGACACAGAAGAGGTCCCAAGTGAATCTGTTTGCCAAGGGAAACAACATTTCAGAATTTCACACTGAATCGGAAGAGAAAATTCTAACTGGATCTCACAGAAGGCTCACTGCTTAGGTGTATGCGTTACACAGTGGTTTCCACATCACTTGAACTACTCTACCAGAAAAAAGTTCCCAAAGAACATGATTTCTACCTGAAGTGCAGTTCAAAGTAAATACTAGGTGAACAGGTTTGAACTACACACTTGCTTTGAAAAATACCTTCCTTAGAGGCTCAGTAATGGTCCTTGGCAAAAATGCATGACAAAGCAAGCTGTATAAACAGACATTCAAATCTCTGATTTCTGTTTGGTTTTAGGCTCTAACTAAGAATCGGTAGGTATTTAATAATATTTTTAAACCTCGTGGTCAAATTTTAACAAATACTTCTTTTCTTTTTTTAATGCAAGACTTTACAGAACCTTTAATAAGCTAGTATTTATTTGTTGTGACTTCCCAAGAGGCAGATACACTGTTTGGCCATACATCCCATTTGGAAGGACTCATTTTAAGCATACTATTAACTAATCCTACAAAATACAGACAGTCTGGTCCAAAGATCGTGGGTCGATTTTCTGGGTCACTTTTTACCACTTGCAACAAACATACTTTGGACATTTTGAGCACACGACCTTTTCCTGTATCTGCCCCACACTTCCATTTTAGAGAGAATAAAGTTTATCATACAATAATTACAAATGCAAAGACCAAGACAGAAGTAATAGTCAACTTGTAACATTCACAGAATAAGATTTTGCAGCAAAACAAGACTGTAAATCAAGTTATGCTCTTGAGAGGAGATTGCATAAAGCACCCTCTATCCTTCCTTTGTGGGCTCTGCTGAGCTGAGCTATAGAATCCCACATAAGGAAGGTCTGAGAGGAAGAGGAAGGAGGAATCCTGCCTATTTTGGCGTTGGAAGAACTGTGGAAAAAGAAGGGGAAGGGGCAGGAAACTGAGATGAGCAGACACATGTTAGCTCTCCTTCACTTCTCAGCCCCACTCTGTGCACAAGCTCCTATCTCACTGGAGAGTTTTAGGATACTCTTAAGGAACTGGGAGGAAGCCATATGAAAAAGTAAACCACAATTTACTGGCAGGATGGGAGTCAGGGGCTTAGCTTTCCTGAACTGTGCAGGAACACTGCGTGGGGCAGACCAGACCCAGACAGAGCTAAGAATCTGGCCAAGAAGCTTCTCAGAGGGAGCTCACTGCCATAAACTGAGGTAGTGCTAGAGCGCGGCCTGCAAGGTGGACAGCTCAGGCGTGACCAAGTGTGTCTCAGAGCCAGACCTCCAAGGGTGCCACGGTCCCACAAGAGCCAGGGAGTGAGGGTCAGCCAGGGAGTACTCAGCGAGAGAAAGAAAAGGAATGGACCATGTGTTCATCAGTTGCAAACATGAGCACTGGAGGCCGACTGGGCATTTAGCAACCAGGGAGACAAGAGGCGCTGCCCCAGAGACAAGGGCAGTGGACAATGGGCGCAAGGTCAAGAACGCAGCCCTACCTGCTGACCTGTACAACTCGGCATCTTGGAGGAGTGCTAGGAAGAAGGGGGAGCTATCTGAGAGATGAGTGATGTTTCCTAGAGAGAAGTATTATTACCCAAGTAGATTATTAAAATAATAAACTCAAACTACTTTGAACCTAGATTGGTTAAAAGTTGTTTTTGAAGCAATGAGTAAATGAGTCTTGCTAGAAAGTCAAGATCAATTACACACAAAATAAAGTACATATTTCTTTGTACAACTGTGTTTTAATAAAAGTGAATTTTATGGCCCCATGAAAATTCCTCTAACCATATCAAAACTTCCACTAAGACCCTCAATATGCTGTCAGTTCTAGGTCTAGGCTCATGTTCTCTGTGCAACAAAACTAAGTCAGTCCTACCATCCCTCAAAGTTCAGTTCCAATTCCACATTTACCACAAAGTCTTCTATTTTTACCTTACTCATCTCTCTTCACTGGCCTCCTTGGATAAAGATAATTTTAGGCTAGACGCTTGAACTCTTGGGATACCAAAGATACCTTACAAAGAAACACTGAGGAGTCTCCCAGAGCAGCATAGTTTACCCAGCTCCTGCAGCCTGCTGCCAAAAGGCACAGTCCTTCTGTCACAGTCCTAGGTCACACCAAGCTCAGTACAAATGCTTGGGGTTCAGCCAGAACCAATGACCTGGAAAAAGCAGGAAGTCAAACATCGAATAAAGGCAATGTCTACCCACCTGTCTCTCACAATTACAGTAGGCAACTACTTTAACTACATACAAAGCATTCCTGGCCTCTAGGCAAAGCATTCTTCACAGCAAAAAAATAAACCAACGCACTTTTAAACAATTAATCAATTTGCCTTGGTGTATATTCAATTCATTTTAAAAATATGAAATAACAGAACCCTATAACCAGAATCAAGAATTCTTTGGACTTACATTGTATGAAGTCTCACCAGTGAAAAGAAAATACGTTCCTGAAAATCTAATTCAGGTGTGATTAACTCTTATCTCAACATATTACTTAGCCTTTATTTATTTAATCATAAAGTTCATTTTATCTATTGCTCAGCAAAATCCAGCGGGGAAGGTTTCCAAAGTCTATTTTTATCTCATTTTTCCTTTCCTATTTATGTGTAAAAACGTCTAAAAATCAAATACTTAAATATCATCTTTCAATTCTCCATGCTTGGGAAAAATAGGTACATATGCTTGGCTCAAGTTCAGCACCTAGTATTAGCTAGAGGACCTTGGACAAATGTAAATTTCCAAAGTCTCAGGGATTTATTATTATTTACAAAATAGGAATAATAATATTACTATCTAACTTATGAAGCTATGATGATGCTGAAATGATACATTTATACCACCGGGCACTGCATCTAACAAGAGCTAAGTGTCGTCAGTAATAGAGTCCACTAGAAGGTCCTATAGAAGGCAGAGGAGGGCAGGCTCAATTGTGTAGCCAGGGCATCTTGGTGATGACACTTCATCAGTCAAGAGATATATGACCGCGGACTGGAAGGAGAAGAGATGGAAAGAAATTCCAGGAAGAGGAACTGCTATGAGCAGTGGAGTAAGCTGAGTCCCAGGTACCATGGGGATCCACTATGAAGGACTTGGAGTGACAGATGAAGGCAGAAAATTTTCAAACCATGGCACTTGGGTGAATTCAGGTCGATCAGCCCACCTGCCTTCCTTCCCACAACCATGATCGCTCTGTGCCCTACGCACACTTACCCTCCAGTTCCAACCCCTGAAAGCCGCCTCCAACTAACCCACCCACATCCTCTCTCCTTTTCCTGATCTCCTACAAGGCAGACACGGTTGAAAAAGAATTGCATTTGGCTGTATCCTATTTTACACTGGTCTTTAAATATCTGGTTTACATAAACCCAAACTGTAAATTCCTCAAGGAAATCAACTATATAAAAAAACAAAGAGTACCAAATAATTTTTAGATCATTGTTTCGTAGGCGAAAAAGACATAGCTTCCCCTGATCTTCAAAATAACCCAATCATGGTGGAAGGCAAACCATGTCTGTGAGCTGATCGTTCCATTTTACAGCTGAGGATACTAACGTCCAAAGATGGGAAGGGACTGGCCTGAAGTCACACAGCTGATGAGTGGCAGGGGCCAGCGGACAGTCGAGGTGTGCCAGCTCCGCGCCTTCGCAGCAGCCCGCGTGTATCCCAGAGGAGAGCTGCGCTCACATTACGTGTTTAACAGTCTTTGTCTTGTTCGCTAAAAGGCCATTTGCTGACCAAAGAAAACAGTAGAACAACTAAAAGGCCTTAAAATAATTTTGCTATTCCCACAAAGTAAATGTCTAAATAACCCATAAAGTAAACTTGTATTCTAGGCTATTTCCCAATCCCTGAAATGGCATAAAATAAATCTCCTACACATTCGTCAAATATAAACTTTAAATGACTATAAAAATCTCACATCTGGATCCAAAGGCTCTTCCTACACAAATGATACCGCTGATAATAAATGTGTAAACCTTGCTGGAAGAACAGCTCCTGACTTAACACAGCCAGTGAGGTACTGCCAACGGTCTGGAGTTTCTTTCTGTAGACACAGCAACAAAAGAATGTCTTTTCCTCAAGACAGCAAGAGGCAAATGATGAGAGAGGTCTGGGATCACCCTCTAGTCCTGCCCAAAGAGAGAACACTTATTCCAACCACAAATACTACACCATTCTCACTGAATTCCACTTAGGAAAAGGGACACCCGTGGAATCAAATGCACAGAAAAGAAGAGGGGGAAAAGCACGAATTTAAAGTCATTTTTCAAAAGTTGGCTTTCAGTTCCCTTTGGTCTAAAAAGTCTGAAGGAATTTGCCAATGTCTTCTCTCCCTGGAGATGGAAAGTTGGGTCAGTGTCCCTACCCAATGTCGTCACGATTAATTCTATTCACGGATATAATCTGTTCAGACATCAAGAGAGCAGCCGAGAGAAAGCACAGGTTCTCACCCAGTATGACTGAGGGGAAGGCTGCATTGAAAAATCACAGTCTAAGCGCAGGAGTGCTATTGTTTTTCTTTGGCTTCAAACTTGACTGGAGAGAAAAGCTTTCTGGGGGTAGTCTGAGAAGCTGCACTAAAACACGCCTCTGAGAAGTTTTAGATGAAAACCACAGTGACTCACAAAAACCAAATATCTTACTGAGGATACGGCCTGTCTTCTATCTTCCTTTCTGGATGCTGCTTGCTTGAGGAGCAACATGAGGGAACAGATCTCAACACTAAGATTAATTCATCTGCTTTAAAACACGGGGGTAGGGGTAGGAGAAGAGAAACCTTCAGTATTTATAATCCTGAGGACTCAAAGTGTAAATCACACTCTATCACTCCTGACCTCCCCCAGTCAGCCCTCAGGTTCCCAGCACCCTCACTGAACTCTCCACTCCGCAGCTCTGGCTGACAGGCAGATGTCACCATAAAAGTTATCACTCAGGACTGAGGCAGCTAACCCTGCCAAAGGTCTGTCAGTAAGTAGAAACATGTGTGAAGGATGCTTCCTGGCTTCAAGAAAATGTGTGTGTGGGAGGCTTGACATAATGGGATTTTATTGGGGGGGGGGGTAATATGGCAGTTTTATATATGACTCTCAGCTGATATCTGGAGACTCATAACCTAAGAATGGGGGATCACTTAAGAATGGGGGATGGTCTAGGACCATGTCAGGCTACTTGTGTCTCTCTTTATACTAAAACACTCTTTGAGAGCTGTGGGATGCATTTCATTGGGAATGGCAATAGGCCCTTCACAAAATCCCAACAGTGACTCTTACGAGAATTGCTTTCTTATTATAGGGATGCTGGGGTTGAGGGCCCTGGAATTGGAAACCCTTATTAAAGAAAGAGGAAATCAAATAAATTTATGCTTCAGTTAAGAGGGTTAACTCCAGCAATAGATTGCCTGGGTTTAAATCTTACCTCCCCTGCTCACTAAATTTGAGCTTAGTTAAGTCACGATTCTGAGTCTTGGTTTCCTCATCTCTGCAATGAGGTTAAAATTAGATAAGATAGAGCCCTGGCAAGGTGGCTCAGTTGGTTGGAACACTGCTCCATACTCCAAAAGGTCACAGGTTTAACTCCCAGTCAGGGCACATACCTAGGTTGCAAGTTTGATCCTTGGTCAGGGCACATATGGAAGGCAACCGATTGATGTTTCTCTCTCACATCAATGTTTCTCTTCCTCCACCCCCACGCCCCTTGCCCTCACCCCCAATCAATAAAAAATATCCTCAGATATATTCCCAGAAGCGGGATTGCTGGTTCAAAGGCTGTTCTATTTTTAATTTTTTGAGGAACCTCCACACTGTTTTCCATAGAGGCTGCACCAGTCTGCATTCCCACCAGCAGTGTACTGGGTTCCCCTTTCTCCACACCCTCGCCAGCACTTGTTGTTTGTTGACTTGCTGATGGTGCCATTCTGATAGGTGTGAGGTGATACTTCATTGTGGTTTTAATTTGCATCTCTCTGATGACTAGTGATATTGAGCATTTTTTCATATGTCTGTTTGCCATCTGTATGTCCTCTTTGGAGAAGTGTCTGTTCAGGTCCTTTGCCCATTTTTAATTGGATTGTTTATCTTCCTGGTGTTGAGCTGTATAAGACTTCTTTGTATATTTTGGAAATTAACCCCTTATCAGACGTATCATTGGAGAATACGTTCTCCCATATATTAGGTTGCCTTTTCATTTTGTTGATGGTTTTTTTTGCTGTATAGAAGCTTTTTAGTTTGATGTAGTCCCATTTGTTTATCTTTCCCTTTGTTTCCCTTGTCCTAGGTAATATATCAGCGAAAATACTGCTATGTGAGATGTCTGAGATTTTACTGCCTATGTTTTCTTCTAGGATTTATGGTTTTGGGTCTTATATGGGAATATATCCTAAGAATCCCAAAACACCAATCAGAAAGAATATATGCACCCCTATGTTCATAGCAGCACAATTTACAATAGCTACAATCTTGAAACAGCCCAAATGCCCATCAGTAGATGAGTGGATAAAAAAGCTATGGTACATTTACACAGTGGAATACTATGCAGCTATTAAAAAAAGAGCTCTTACCCTTTGAGACAGCATGAATAGACCTGGAGACTATTATGCTAAGCAAAATAAGCCACTTAGAGAAAGACAAATATCACATGATCTCACTTATATGTGGAATCTAATGAACAAAATATACTGACAAACAAAATAGGTCCAGAGGTATGGAAGCATGGAACAGAATGACAGATCAAAGTGAGGGTGTGGGAGGGGACAGGAAGAGATCAACCAAAAAACATATGCATAACCCATAGACACAAACAATATCAGGTGGAAGACCAGGGTAGGGTGGAGGTTGGGTGGAAGGGAGCAAAAAGGGAGAAAATGGGAGACATCTGTAATACTGTCAACAATAAAATATATATATATCCTCAGGTGAGGATTAAAAAAAAATTAGCCCTGGCAGTTGTGGCTCAGTTGGTTGGCGTCATCCTATGCACTGAAAGGTTGCCAGTAGGGGGCTTGCAGGAGGAGCAGATTGACATTTCACTCTCACATTGATGTTTCTCTCTCTTCCTCTCTCTCTGTCTCCCTCCCCACTTCATCTCTTGCTAAAAATCAGAAAAAAATATTTTTAAAAAATTAGATGGGACATATAAATAATAATCACAAATGCTACATGTGGTAAATAAACACAATGTCTGGGACATCCTAAACACTAAATAAACACTAGCTGTTATGATGAAGAAACAATGTAATTATATATGACTAGAGCTATTTCCCATCATCATTTTTATAAATTCATCCACTAACTAACAGGGCAAACAGTCCTCATCAAACAGCACAAGTACTGCTCTGTTTGGCAGCTGCAGTCAAAAGACACTATTTGCAAGTCTAACTCTTTTACCCATTCAAGTGTTTGCCAAACATGCTTAATAAGAAGAATCATACGGTACTTGTTAAAAATACAACCTCATGGGCCCCATCCCAACTCTACTCAGTCAGACTCTCTCCAGAAAGGGCCTGGAAATGTTTTAAACACACACACACACACACACACACACACACACACACACACACACACACCCTCCATCACCCAGGAAAGCCTTGCTAATAGGCAAATTTGGGAAATACTATATAACCCATCCCAGATCGATGTGAATTCAACTTCACTGTTAATCTTCAGGCCTAAAGTTGGTCACAACTTTTACCTCAACAATTCCCAACACCTTTTGAATTTATATTTAATATTTAGTTGTATCATTTCTTCCATACAACACATTTGTAACTGCACTTCAGCTCACAGGATAAATACTTCAGCAACATACATTTCTGAAACATTTCCCTTATCATCTTAAAAATAAATATTCTAGAAATAGAGAAATAATGGTTCCAACTAAATTATATTAACTTCTTACATATATCTCTTGAACTCTAAGTACTCCAGCAGAGGCCAAACTATTTATACTTTATATACATCCATATTACATTCAGTATTCAAATAAATAGGTAAACCTTATTTAATCTGATCATAGTTACAGATGAAAGAGAAATGAAAAATAAGCAAAGATGACTTTGGAGGTTATATTTTTGGTGCTGCCTCCTTACAGCACACACAACAATTTCCAGAAGCACTGGAAAATAATTATTGGAACTTGTAATCAATAGAAACTTGAGGAAGCCCATATGGGCAACACACAAGAACTGAAAGCACAGAAAGAATAGTCTTCTGGGAAAATCTGTTACCTTAAAATCTACCTGTAATGAGATTGCAAAACAATCAAGAGATGTGCTTAAATAACGTCCTTTATTCCATTCATTCTATCCCGATCCTTACTCAACATAAAACTTTAAAAAACATGTTTAAAAACCTCTTCTCAAAGGTTTGAGTTATACTGTATTTGTACATAACTAGAGAAAAGCTTACAATATGGCTTTCTTTAATATATAACAATACCGGGTGTCCAGGCTTTTCAAAAACACGTCGATGCCACAAACATCTGTCACAAGTCAGCAACTTTACCCAGCTTACTGTTCAAGAGAGTGCAGTCAGACCTACTGTTACGAACAGGAATTCACCAAAATACTACCAACTATGGTATGTCTGCAGAATAAAACAGCATTTTAAAAAATATTTTATTTTTTTAAGACAGCATTTTTTAAAGCTCATGCAAACTTGACCTGAAAATTTATTGACTTTCTCCAAATATATGAAGTAGTATCACCACTCTTATAAATGCAATATGAATCTACCAAACATAAAAATTCAACAGCAAGACCTGAGGCTACACAGCTTATAGTTTTGTTTCTTGTAACCTAACTCCCCAATTGTTTTAGTGTACTCAAATGTGGCATAAGTTTTTACTTCTTTTAAATGTTAATCCAGACCCACATTATTTTTTAAATGTTTCAATAGCAGGTTGTCTATATGTCTTTCTATAGAAAATTAGTTACACCATATTTTCCCTTTTTGGTGACTATCTGAACAGTGTCACTGATTTGACACAATAATTTTCTAAAAGGTAAAAGCAAAATCCATGTATATTGCTTTGGATATTTTTCAGGTAAGTTCTGTGTATGAATGGTTGCTTAGTGAACATTATATAAAGAAGTCAGTTGTATTTTCTTGGATATGCTTCCATAACCAATTCTGCTTCAAAATTCATATGTAAATATCCAAAAATTATATTTTACAGTAGTATCTTAAGTCAAATTTAATTAGAAAATTCATCTCTAGCACAGCTAAGACTGAAGAACAAATGAAACAAGGCCACTGACCCATTAATAGAGATGCCAGATGATCAATACAATGAGATTTAGTACTTACAATAGAATCACTGGATTCCGATTAAAACCATTAACTTGTCCCATTTTGGAAAAAAGGCATGTGTGTGTGTGTGCACTCATGTGATGTGTATGTTGTGTTATGGAAAAAGAGGGTAATGAGAAGCGAATGGAAGGAGCAGAGAAGGAAAACTGGCATGGACCCACTGAAGACAAAAATACTATAGCCATCTAATAACTGACAAAAATCAGAGGCCAAAAACAGACAAAATAATTCAGTCCTGAGAACATCTGGATAGAAACAAACAGCCCATTTACATCAGCAGTCTATAGGAAAGTGGAGTTTTAAAAGGTACATCCATAATAATCATTAACCAAAAGACTGTCATGTTTAACATAACCTATGTGACATGGCAAAAAAGCACACATTTTTAAAGTTGCCTATCAATGATAATATTTTAATGCTCAAAAATGTAAAACTGAGCTCTCTGAAAAACTATCTTAATTTGAATAATCCTTTATTCAAATATGCCAGATAAATAAGGAATTACTCTAGTGATTTTTAAACATTTATGCCTCCTTTCAAAAAAATATTAAAAATCAAACGGTGCCAAGTCATGAAAAACTTAGGCTACTGATCAAAGGGAGAAAGAACAGTTTAAACAGATGCCACAACCTACTGAGGAACCATTCACCGTGACGAAACAGGAAGACACTGAAGTTAACAGGGGGTAAAAGGCTAAAAGGTCTTCTTTCTTTTTGTTCAAAAGTTACCTTGATTAAGCCTCAAACTGCTCTAAAAATAAAGGGTATACTTTTTTTTAAGTCACCAAGATACAAGAGAAATGTATTCTACTTGAAGAAATTGCAGGAAGGTGCAGCAAGAAGTTTAGATGACACAAAGTGGGGAGCCTAAATGTGAACACTGGAAAAACCAGTGCTCCCTAGAACACCAGGCTCCTACTTGAGGACAAGTCTGCAGAAAGAAAGAGCCAGGCCAGCGCTGAGGGCACAGAGGAAGAGGGAGGAGGTAGAGAGAGCGCGTCCTCGCCATTTGGAGCCATAAACCTCCTAACTAGTTTTCCTGCCTGTGGAGCCCCAATACCCCACCCTGCAACCCATCCCTGACACTCAACAGAGTTACTGTTCTCAAGCTGGTATCTATGATGTTAGTTCACTATATTACAACAGTGACAACTCATATCGGTTCTCCTTGGCTTCTATCAAATATTATATAAGATAAATATATATTAATTATATATTATTATATATTATATATTACATATTATATATTATATGTTATGTTATATGTTATACATATATAATCTACTATGCTGATATATTTATATACATAAAATAGAACTTTATAAAGGATGAAACTAAAAATGAGTATTAATAGAAGTTTTATTATTTTCTTTCTACACCCCAATGAACAAGCTCACTACTTTGGAGACGACTAATAAACTCAAGAATAAAGTTTAAACTTTTAAGATCAGGCCTTTATCTGCCACTCAAATCTCATTTTTTTCAGTTCTCCTATGATCTCAACTTACCAAACTATTTCAATTCCTCAGTCACAGGATGCCTTTTCCAATCTTAATAATGCCACAGAGGCCACTGCTCTCCCTTTGGACCAACTCTCCCGCCTCCCGCCTCAGTTTAACTGTTAAATGCACATTCATCCTTCACAACACAGAAAGGCTGATGGGCCCGCTGCATTTTACTACGAGCTGTTGAAGGAAAGAAAAATGAACAATTGTGTGTCTCCTCCCCGACTCCCTCTCTTAGTCGGCAGCCTGCCGCCCCAGGGTGTTCCCTCCTTCACACCTCCCAGCTGCGCCTCCCGGGCAGCACAGCCTCTCTGTTCAGGTGGCACCTCGGCACTGGAGCTCCTGACGCTCCTGTCCCAGTGGGAGTGACGAAGGGGGCAGAAGCCAGGCCCCTATCCCCTCAGAGGAGGCTGAGACAGCAGTGATAAAGGTGCGGTGGTGGCACAGGCAGGCACCACAGTTAAGACAGGAGATATCCCGGGGCTAAGCAGAGGAGGCTGCCGAGATGTGGGCAGGTGGGACCCAGAAGACCTAGAAGGCACATAAAGTGGTTTCAGTGCCACCCTCCCCTTGTGCCACTCAGGCGACTTGCACTCTCTGAAGACATGCAGCTCTCCTATGAGAAAGAAGAAAGCCACCCTTACCTCTGCTCCAGGAGAGAGGGTGCAGGTCACGGTGGTGACTTGCAAGCGCAGAGAGTCGGTAAATCAAGCGACTGTTCGGGTGCCACACGCAGCTGGTTCAGTAAATCTGTATTTGTTATTCCCTCCGCCACCTCCCATTTTAGATTCCCTTCACCCTTGACCAGTGCTCTGGGTCGTCTGGGTTTTTGCCTTATGGTGTGACCCAGACACTTGCTCCCCAGGGCTTGGGCCTCCAGGCGTCATGGCTTTGTCAGCCTATGGTTGCTTATATCATCCATTCAGTTACCACAGCGGGGAAGCACCAGAAGGCGGCCCAGGAACTCCCCAGGCCAGAGATGCCGCCCTGTGCTGCCTGCGGAGTAGTGACCTTAATTCTCCTGAGGTTCAAGGCCGGCTGGTCCAGCTGAAACTTCTGTTATGCCTGCTGGCGCACTGTCGTAAGCCCAAGGTGAACAGGTGGTCGTCGCAGGTTCCAGTCAATGGAACTTTTACTGTTACCTTCTGGCTACAGTGCTCTTCATCCCCCCTCCAGGAATCAGGACCTCTTTCCCGGCAGAGCCGAAAACTGCACACAGTAGAAAGCCTGCAAGTGGGTCACTGTGACCCACCCCTTCATTTTCAGATTCTTTCCAGCTGTACCAACTCAGCTCTATCTATTGGCTATTGAATCAGCACCATATGTAGTCCACCCAACCCCACAGAGTTTTCCACAAGCTGCTACCTTCACTGAACTTTCCCTCTATTCCACAGGCCACTCCACCCTTCTACCCACATGCTTCTGTGTGTTGGGGACATAATGAGATGCAAGAATCCTGTGGTCATGGGCTCAAGTATAAAATAGGTCCCTTAGTGTGAGCAGATGTTGCGTGGGGTATCATGTTGATATATTAGGCATTCAGTCAGTGGACTAAACACTCAGATGATGATGCTGGCAAGACTCTGCAAGCAGGTGAATAAGAAACCTCTATCTGGTATATATATCAATTCTGGTAAGGACAGTCTGCTATGGTCACGTGTCCGAGGTAACCCATCTGCCACCAGGGGCTGGCTGGATTGTGCCACGTCAAGGGCTCAGTGTCTATCTCTACAGCAGGGTAGGCATTCAGCAGAAGGTTCAGCAGTGCATCCCTTGTTGCCTTGGTGAAGGGAATGTCCTAGGAAATGTAAGTGGTGGATTCTCAAGTCTTACAAAGCAAACCCTTTCTAATATTCTTACCCACTAAGATCTATGACCCTCTCCTCAATAACGTGCTAAGGAAATTCTGACAATCCCACATGTCCTAGCCTGAACATTTACTCCCAAGTCACAGTTAAGTACTCACATGATAATGAATTTGCACCCAATAGCATCTTATATTTCATGTCTTAACCATCTTTTAATATCCTCAGGATCTACTCCCACAAATGTTCACATGATCCCTGAAAGTACATACCATCTTGCAATTGTTTTGACATACAGTATATTTCCTCTTGGAGCAGGGATCCCCCAGTTAGCCTGTGCTAAGATGAGGCCCTACTCAAGCTATTCAACCTGAAAGTCATGAGGGTGAATGTGACAGGTCTCAGGAAGCATCGCCATCAACTTATACAGCACTAGCTTCAGATAAGGTCGCTGCATAGACTCCAGGGAAGGGAAGGCTATTTTCAGCTGGCCAAGAAATGCAGGGAAACTTGAGGCTTCAACACTGTAAGCACAGCCACCCAAATGTCTCCATCCCCAGTTCCAGAGTCCTACTCTGCCTGTCCCAGAGTCCTGAGTTTCACATAGGTGACCTGTCAAAACTGTACAGGGCATCTGCTGTGCAGCCCTGCCACCCTTATGACTGTATCCTGGGCCTCGTTTTCGGCACAGTTCTCTCTATGGATGCAGAAATGAGTCCCTCTTCCAGCACTTACACAATATGAGGGTATTTTCACAAAAGCACAAAAGCATCTTAGATCTCATTTGCATATCAAATAAAAATTTGGATTAGATTTTTTTCCCTTAGGTCACTTCTGCCTTTGACTTCAAGGATTTTTGTGTGAATTAATAGCTTTTTCCTTAAATCATTTCTGTTGTTACAAATAAAAACAAAACCATCTACTTGAAAAATGATTAAAGTTAATTTGCATTTATTTTATAAATTTTATGAAATTATAAGTCAAAGGTAATGGTCAGTATTTGAAGGAGTAAAAACTCCTGTTTTTCTTTTATTTAAAATAAAAATAACGTGAAGCACATTCCCACTTATTCAAAACTACTTTATTGTTTGGGTCTTTTACATTTTGTTTTGTCTTTTCTGAGCCTAATGGAGATTTTGTGAATATAACTAAAATATTTAATACACCTAAAAGTATGAGTAAAATTAAATAGATACACTGCTGGTATGATTATAAATTAGAATGACTTCACTGATAAGCAATTTTATATTATATATAAAAGCTTTCAAATAGAAAATAAAGATCTACTCATTAAAAAATTCACTACAGCATTATTTTTGATGAAGAATAAGAAAAATGTAAACAAATGAATATTTTTTTCAGTTATTAATTAAAATATTTTGAAGCATATTTAATGACGTGAGAAAACATTCATAATGTGATTTCAAACAAAAATCAAATAATATACAAAATTAAGATGGTAACTTCCCAGTTTTTTAAAATCTAAAAATAATACATGAGAAAGTGTGAGAAAAATATATCGAAATGGTTACAAGTAAAAGACTCCAAGCCATGTTGTCTACCATTTTAGAGGACATGATTAAACAGAAAATTTAAATTCTGGTATTTTTGCCCTAGATAGAATTCAGTATTCTGTCTGAGTGAAATATGGTATTAAGATTCCTTTCCGGAACTACGAATGAAACACATACACAATTAGCTAAAGAAAATGCACTTACTGGGGAATTTTCTAATGTCATTAAAGCAAAGAGACAAAATAAGAAAATTAGAGCACTTTATGCTTACTGTTTCAGCGAGAAAAATGACACCAAAATTTACGTAGGATTAGCCTTCAATTCACAAAGAACAAGGCAAGAGGAGGGGGAAGGTAAAAGAGGCAGGGAGGAAGGCTGCTCAGGGGTCCCCAACCAAGGAAACTGTCCTAAATGCTTCTGATACATCACTGTAGAAATTTACTTTTAGCATAAAACAAACAGGAGTCCTGTTTTATTGTTCGTCTGTAAAGTACTTTCAAACACGTCTCTGCTTTTCTTTCACACATATATTGTACAGATTATAAATGTGATTTTTAAAATAACCTTAACATCCCAAAAATACTTTAATACAGAGGGAACAGTGAGAAGACAGAAACAAAAGTTTCAAAAGGGAAACTGTCAAGCTTTCAGAGAAAAAAAGCTATTAATTTCTAACTGTAGTAATAATATTTGAAACAGATGTCTATCTACTCTCAAATCCAAACTGGATCATGGTTTACACAGTTTAATAAAACTTTAATTAAGGTTCTGCAATAGTGTAAACTGATCATGTCATGCAACTAAACACTTGCTTAATATTAACATCTCTTCAAGCTCCACTAATGTTAAACTTAACCAGACTTTTCATAATTCATCCAAGGGGAAAATGTCATTCAAATTAATAAGAACATAATTTATCCTCTTGTTTCATTAAGTAAACTTTTTTTAGAAGCAGGCATTTGAAATAGAAATGGAAGGATCCCAAACTGAATGAAAAGGGAAGGAAATAACTTTGTTTCTAAGAGCTTCTTGTTTCTAACTAGGTATTTCACATTTTAATGTGAATATTTGTGCCCTAAAAATTTTGCACTTGGAAACATGTTATAAGAAAATTATTTCTCATCAGAATTTATTAACTGTACATTTTCTTCATTCTACTTCAGTAGAACAATCTCATACAGATACCTGGTAAGGTAGGCTGAGCGCCAATGCCACTTAAAGACATCTAAAATAAAGAGCGAGTGAACACTGACTGAACTATTACTGCATAAGGCACAGTTCTAGGTATTTCATTTAATTCCCACAGCATCCTTATGCAGGGGGTCCTCTTACTATCCCCATTTTACAGATGAGGCCACTGAGTGGGAGAGCCAGGAGACAAACCCAGGCATCAGCCTCCAAATTCCAGTGTAGAACTTTTACACTGGCTTTAGTCAAAATACAGAAGAGAATATTTTTTCTGTCTCATGCCCCAGGATATATTTTTAAAACAAATACAACAAACGACACATTTTTTTAAAAATCCTAAGGCTCCTTACCTCTTTTCAAAGTGAACATTTTCACAATAACAAGGAAATAAAGGTTGGAGCCATACAAAATAGGGATGCCAACCAACACTGACCAAGAATATTTGGGTGTTATACCCATTTTGTGAAATATGTGGAAAACTAGAGAAACAAAAGACAGTTTTTAGCATTCAATACAGTTAAAATGTGAGGATGCTAATACACTGCCGGCTCAGGAAACTAGTCATTACAAACTAATACAGTCAGGAGAGCACATGGGAACGGAAGAGCTGGGGCAGAGGAAGGGAAGGTGTAAGTCCAGTGGAGTGGGATTAATAGAATCTTTTCTGAAAGTGAACCATGAATCAGTTTCCAAAAGAGGGAAAGCACAAGTAAAAAGAATAGTATCAGGATGAAAAATTCATAAATAAAGTGCTACATGCTGGGCATAAAGGTAATTAGATATTTTCATTTTCAATCCAACTTCCGAAGTTCCATATGAAGGGGCGACTTGCCTTCCTCTGTTTCACACTCTCTCTCATTTCGAACTCAAGAGTTTTAGGTCAAGAACATGTTCAGCATTTCTTAAGAACTTCAATGTTTTCCTTATCTTGTTTCCCTTATCTCGTAAGAGCAAATAAATCATGTAAAACAAGCAACTCTACCATTTTCAGTAGAGGCTTCCTGATTCACATTAAAAGCCAATGCTCCAGGATGAATTTTCAGGGGCACGGATAATTTGTTTTCTCAATTCTATTTCACTTAGATTGATAAGTACAATTTTACTGTTAGCCTAGATTCTTTCAACATGTACTGACGTACTATAGGGAAAGGTTGCCCAGAAACATGCTTAGATTAAGAATTTGCTATAGTTAATCTAGAACACACCACTGAAATCTTCACACATACAAAAATAAGGGTTGAGTGCTATAAGAAAATACGGCTCTTAAAAGAAAATTACTAATCAACTTGAAAATAATAATATATCAAGTGTCCTGGATATTTTAAAGGAATCTGAATATTAATCCCATCCTAGAATAATATTAAAAAAGAATACTTTAGGAAAAAATAAAATGGGCATTAATTTCTCATAGAGAGAACTATTTTAATTGTACAACATTCAACCTAGTTCAGTCTCTGCTTCTATACTAAAAAGGGGTTTAAAAGAAAATATCCAGAATGGCAGTCACAGAAAAACAAAGGTAACCAAAAGGCACGAAGAACTTGCTCTTATTGATTAGTGAAAAGTTACAATCACAAAAAAACTAATTTATCATATTGCTGGAATGCTCTGCATGTTTTATCGGTAGTAAAATTAGCCATTATAATCCAATACAGTCATACCTAAAACTGAATCTGTCTTCTGAACAAAGCCTTCTTCAACAACTGTCTTAAAGTTCTTAGAAAATAATTCCAAAAAAGTACAGGACTGACTGAGGCAGAACTACTTCCTACGAACCAAAATGATTTGCAACCCCCAAATAAAAGGTTTATTTATACAAGATGTAAAATAGTGCACAGTATAGTTATATAATTTGTAAGTATCAGTCTCTCATGTAAATAATTATAAAATCTCAGAGGTGATAAAGTTTGGAAGGGACTTAACTCATGGATATTCTCTTTTGTCTCTGAAATTTCAAAACCACCTGGAGAGAAAAAACACAAACATGAAACAGTTACGGTGTCCTGCTCTCAAGAAACTAGAGCCACTCTACAATTCTTAACCACGGTAAGACTTGCCGGTTTGGGGTACAGAATTGTAGCATTTAGAGCCAGGAAGACCTTAGAGAGTTTGGCCAATCTTTTATTTAAGTGATCAGTCTGAGGGGGCCTTTCCTGCCTCCCAATCGTGTTCTTTTCAACATCCTACTGGCTTCCTTTCCCTGAAAGAGAGAACAGATGTAAAATGCTAAAATAAGTACAATAAATGTATTGAAACATGTTACTCTATCCTGTTCATTACTGTGATGAGAAATTGCAAAACAAGAATTACTTGACCTGAGAAATGAGAACACAAAGAAGATCTGAATTATATAAGATTATGAAAGTTCAAGTAAAAAACAATCAACTAGTCCTTCCTTATTATATGGTTTCATAATAAAATTATGAAGGGTCATTCAATGATTTAAATGGCAGGTAAAATTAAAACAAATAAAAGGAAATACCCTTGACATACATAACAAGCTTCCAGTATACACAAGGCTGCAAAGCAGAGGTCGCATCATTAAACCCAGTAACATGATTTTAAAATAATCTGGATCATTAGTGAAGCAAATATCTCATTATTTATGTTCAACATAAATACAATTTTCCATAATGGAAAAATTGTATTTTAGAATATAAAGTCACTCCAAGGAAGCTTTCTATTTGTTACAAATTATACTGTAGCTTAGTATGTTTTTGTGATATTTATATTCCTTTGGACAATCAAATGGTAATTACTGGACTAGCAAAAACTGTGTTGATTTAGCATATATATATAGTATTTTAATACTAAATTTTTTAAATTTACCATTTTACTTTTAATGCCTAAATCTATTTTAAACTTCGCTTTCCCCCTAGCACTTTGGCTCCATGTAAAATACACATTTAATCTGGTTATGTGGAAAACTCACGATTTCTTTTTTAATTTAATAACTCCGCCTTAGCTAAACTCCATGGCCACAGCCAACAGATCTCATTGCATTTTGCCCTGCACACACAATGGTATTATGCTTAAAACAAAAAAGAGATCTTATGACTCTTTGTAGAAAAGACACATGAAAAGATAGGAAGCAAACTGGCAGACAATGTCAGTTTGGGCAGTTTGCAAACCAGCCTGGAAAAACACTGCAGTAATTTCATTTCACTCCAGCACATTCTGACAAATCAAAATAGAAGAGATAAAATATAGGTAACATCTCTATTACACATGATGATCTAGAGTCCATTTAAATATCGGGGGTGAAACGATTCACAAAAGTTTCAGGATCAAACTCTCCCTGAAGATTTTTATTATGTTTTTAGTACATACCTTTTGGTCCCTGCCAACAACTGAACTTTAGCCAAGTCCCACAATCCAATGTTTACTGTTAGGTATAAGTTATGCTGCATCCTTCAAAATAATTGTCCAAATTTTAAAATGTCATTTCAGATAAATTGATCATTTTAAATTATCTTTTTTCATCATTTGTATGTCTACATTCTTGGCAAATTACCTGAGCTATCTGCTTTCTCAAATTCACTAAAATGTGTCACTACATTTAACCCATGTTAAATGCCCCTCATATCGCTCTCTCACACACACACACTCATGCATGCCATGTGGATCAAATAAAAGTCGATTTCAGTAAAGATGTGGTAAATTTGCTCTAAGAAAAAAACAGTGCCAATACTCTGTATAGAAATTATCCATAACTGAAGGGGGGGAGGGAGATTACAGCATTTAAGGTTCAAAATATATTTTCCCAAAGTTTTTGAACATTTTCTGTCTTTATCCATCTCTCTCCTCAAAATATGATCACTAACCAAGCCTCTATCTTGAACACTTTTCAATGATCAACCTTCCTCTATGCTCTCACATGCAATGACCATCTCATCCAGGTGTCACGCGCAGGTCTCTTCCTTCCCTCTAGGGTCTTCCCAAGCTCTTGAACCATCAGGGCCAAGTGCCGGTCATCTTTGTATCATCAATAACTAACACAATGTCTGACTCTAACAGACTCCAACATTTAAATACGGATTTAGAATCAGACGGTTCTATATTAGAATCCTGGGCTACCACCTGGGGAACCTCACTGTGCCTTAAGTTTCTTCATATGTAAAACCACTACTATCTTAAAGAAGATATTTAGCACATTGCCTGTAACATAAGAAAGCCTCAAACAAGGTAACCTCTTTTTTATTTTTATTTTTGGCCTGCTTATATAGTTCAACCATCCAAGTTAATGCTAAATTTCATCTCTTTTATCTACAGCCTTTCAAATTCCCTCAGCTTAGTGTTATAATTGTTTGTTGGCAATTTAACAAATTTGTGAGATCTACATATGCTAAAGCATAACATAGCTGAAGAATTTAGCAAACAATGGGGTGGGACTAGCTTTGATTTGTTTTTCCAAGGGTGACCATGTGTTGGCAAATTAAAAGCTGAGTGGAGCCTCAAGGGAGAAACCAGTAGATATAATCTACTCCATTTTTTAAAAAAGCCCTTGACAAGGTACTACCACAAGTTATTAAAAAGAACTGAGTCACCATAGGATTAGGTGAACTTTCATTGGAGAAACAAAGAAGACAGTGAAAAAAGGCACTACTTTGGCAGAAAAACTATAAATAGGAAAGGTGCTGGAAATGGTCTTATTTAACATCTTTATAAATGATGTAGAAGAGGAAATGTAGATTAAATTTTCCAGGTCTGCAAAAGATACTAACTTTTTCCAGTATGTGAAATGCCAAGTCAGTGGGATAACCTACAAGATTTCCAAAATTTTATGAGTTACTAGGGGGAAAACATCAAATAAGATTCAGTGGGGAAAACTATAGGGTTATGCATGTAGGAGAGTTAATATACAGGCTGTACTTCTCCAAATAATGAGCCTTAGTTATAACAGAAAAGAGCTTAAAAGTCACTGAATTCATGCGCTCTCATAGCCAACAAAGCTAACAATGACACCAACATCATCCAAGAGCAAAACACAGGATTCTTATCCTATTTAAAACCACAGGTCATCTCTACACAAAATATTACATGCATTTCTAGTCTAATACAGTCTTAGTACTCTAAAAATACCTGCTGCTGAAAAAAATTATAACTCTACTCCAAAAGGGGGGGGGGAATTTTAGAAACTGAGGAAAACCCAACCAAACAAAAATAAATGAACAGGCCTATGAAGTAAAACAAGAAAAATGAGCATTCTTTGAGTCTAGAAAGGTGAAGGCTACAAGGAAATATTATAGATGTCAAGACGCATAGACTGTATGCAACAATGGAAAGTATGGACAAGACAAATATTAAGCCAACGAATGGCTGCTATACTTCAACTATAATATGCAATTTGGTTGAGGAATGAAATATAAAGCCAAGAAGTTAAACAAACTAAGAAATTCTCATCAGTTCCAAAAAGAGAGCAGTGGTTTATATTCAGAAAAATTAAGATATTTGGAGAACATAACACTAAATTTTAAAAGCGAAATCATGAGACACCAATCCTAGCCTTTCCTAACATACCCTCTGATAGCATCACCTAAAGACAAAATAAAAAAGACTTAATCACTTTGGCACTTCATAAATGTTCTCATCGACTTAGTTTTCTCATATTCAGTCTATTTGTGCTCTGCATTTATTTTTTGATTGTGTATTATCTGTGATTTTAAACATCTTTCCCTTTAGTGCAAGACACGACTATCTCTTTGACATATATGGCATCAAGTTCATTCATACTGCATAAATATTTAATAGTCCCATTTGTAGGGAAGACATTATTCACAAAATAAAGATGTAAAATATTATTGTTAAACTGCATTATACCTTCCAAGTTTAGAAGAGATGAGCCAAAAATGGAATTTACAGTCTCACGGTTAATTTAGGCTGCATGTTAGTAACTTATAAGAAAAATGTTCAAGAATTCATAACAGCTTTCAAACCACAATTAGAAATACATGAAATTTCAAATAAAACAGGAGCTAGAGAGTATTTGGTGAAAACCCTATATAATAAAATTATAAATTTTTTTGTGTATCAGATTGTATAAAGGAATGAAAATCGTCTAGACACAAATGATGGCTACAATGTATTTTATATAACATATGTCTGTGCCATTTTTAACTTTTTTTTAAAATCTGTGAGCATCTGTTTAAATGCTTAAAACATGGACATTTCATTAAAATATTTTGACTGAAATTATGTAATTAAATAAGTGATTTCATAAAAAAATATAAATGCACCTTACTATTATCTGTATCTGATATTATTAAAGTATTTTAAG
This sequence comes from Miniopterus natalensis, assembly GCF_054644295.1. NCBI lineage: Eukaryota > Metazoa > Chordata > Mammalia > Chiroptera > Miniopteridae > Miniopterus > Miniopterus natalensis. The sequence goes on from NC_142081.1 coordinate 147,841,655, forward strand.
ATCATGTTTACAGAATACCAGTCATTATGCTAACTTAGTCAAAACTCCAATCTGTCACAGGATAGTAAGCCAGTAAGGACTCTGGAAATTCTCTAGAGGTTCAGGATCATAAAAACAAGCATATGTTTAACCCCCCTCTGGTTCAGAAAAAGTAGTCAGAGGAAGTAGGGTTTGCAAGTCCATTGCAAAAGTGAGAGAAAAAGAAGGAAGAAGAGAAGGGGAGGGAAAAGTGGGAAGGTGGGTAGTAAAAGAAATGCAACGAGCACTCATTTGTTCACAGGACTGAGGAGAGAAACAGCACAATTCTGACACTCAGATTATGACAGATACTGCAAAGGTTTTTGGTTTTTTTAAAAGCTAAATGTTTTAAATATCTTTTAACTGCTAGATATGAAGTATTCAAAAAATAAAGGCATTGTTATAGCCCTTGTACCAAGCATAGAAAATATATTTCATGCTGTTGATCACAAAGGATAAATTTTACAGCTAAAAAACTTGAAAATTGAGTTTTTTGTAAGCAATTTTCCATTACTTCATGGCTTTGTAAATCAACAGATTGCAGGGTAAGAGAGAATGCAAAAAATGTAGTGTGCAAAACCTTTGATGTGCCTGAGATACAGATTGCTCCCAGGCAATAGATTTAAAAGAAGTTTTAGATTATCTGCCATTTTTTACAAACAGCAGCACCTGCTGTTATTGGTAAAGGTAGCAAAACTTAAATTCTGCAAAACATTTTTTGGAAGAAGTGAATTTATATATGACTTATCTCAGCCTTAACATAGTCTATAGAATGCTAAAATGATAAAATAGATAATTTTAAGTTACAGAATTAAGAATTTCTTACACCATCTATATATAAGGAGGAAGTATACATTATTCCATAAATATGCATAATTATGGGGTAGGAAATGCCTAATTTGCCTACAAAAATTGCAAGGGTTTGATGACTAAAGCAAGGAGTGAATCAGGTCCATTGAGAATTACTAAGAAAAACATAATCAAACATAAATGCCACAGAATACAAAGATCATTTTCCAAATTGATTCCAGAAACAGCTCCTAGGTAAATTTCCATGAAAAGCTAATTTAATTCAATTAAACAGCATAGCATGGTTTTCCTCTTCAGAAAGACTTTAAATATTTTAATTTGCTAACTAATGTTAAAGATGAGTGTTTTAAAGAGTGATTAATCTTGAGGGAGATGAAGATTTTAAATTGTTGAAGGACTTATGAATGAAAAGGGACTTACTGAGCAGATATATTTTAATCATTACAGCACCCATCATTTATGAAGTACACAGAGTAAAACTTAAAACAATTAGTATTTTTAAAGTCCTTAGCTATGTACTACCATATAAATGTAATATTATTTCCTATTTGAAATTATAGGGTGAGATAAAATACTTAGAGACAATGTTTGCCCTCAATGTTGGTATATTATGAGAACCCTACCTCCAACATGCACTGGAGGGAACGGATTTGTCATTGAAAACTTAAATAATAGCTATATTTATTTTGGAATAATTCAGGTTTCCCCGGATAACTTTTCCTAGTTAATCTCAACATTATATAAGTTCACTCACAGTCACTCAGGGAAAGTAATGCCTCAAACCAGCCTGATCATGGACTCTTATGCGTCCATCTGGCTGCTGGCTAGAACACTGGAATGACTCATAAAAATGAAGCAACCTGAGGTCACCTACTCCAGGTCTTTTAAACAGAATTGCCAACTGCTTACCAGGTGGTTCCAATTCCCAAGAATACTTAAAATAAGAGAGAAACTCATTCTAGATACACCACTTTTTATTTTCATTGTCTCTGGCCACAGAATTTGGTAAGGAAGGAGGGAAGCTCTTTTGAAATGTAGATTACCAATCACGTGAAAGCCAGAAATCACCGCACATCTTGGATGGAGAATATTATATAAATAAAATCAAGGGGGGACAAAAGGCAGGACATAAAACCATATTATATTATGCTCCCAATTTTATAAAGGTAAAAAACACCTACAATGTTAAGCCCGGCTGCTGTGGCTCAGCTGGTTGAGCACTGTCCCATGTACCAAGCAGTTGCCGGTTCGATTCCCTCTCAGGACAAATAACATGCCGGGATTGTGGGGCTCAACTCTGGTAGGGGACATGCAGGAGGCAGCCAATTGATGTTTCTGTCTCTCTCTCCCTCTCCCTTCCTCTCTCTCTAAAAAATCAATAAAAAATATTTTTTAAAAAGAAGAAAATATTAATAGTGGCTATTTCTGTGTGATAAGAGTGAGTGATTTTTATTTTATTTATTACAGATCCCTATATTCCCAAGTTCACTTCAATGAATGTGTACTCTTTATTATTAGAAAAAAATAGTGAGCTTTTTAGAAAATATACACTGCAAACCTTGGGCTTAGTGATCCCCAGAGGATACTCATATCTATACCGGCAGAAAGCCTTTCTCTGGGCAGTGAAGAAAAACATCATTCATTTTACCTCTAAAAAGAAAAAGAGAAGAAAAATTTTAAAAAATAACAATAGGAACTAGGTTCCCACTCTACTATAGGTGTGCTGGGTAGAGAAACAAGTGTTGGCAAAAGAATGGTGAGATGTTTAGTGAATTATCTGTATCCATCTTTCCCCAAAGCGTGTTCTGTGGAACATTATCAGTCCAGTGATATACACAGGGAAAACTACAAGCCCCGTGGTCTAATACCCCTTTTCAGGACTGTCAAAATGCACATTAGCATAATAAAGGCTCAGAGAAGGCTTGCAGTTTTAAAAGATCAGCAATTCCCATATTTCTTTTATCATTTATTTACTTATAAAATGCTTCTGTGGTGTTTACATGTGCCTGGCATTGTTCTGAATACTTTACAAATATTTGATAGTCTAATCCTCATACAAACCGGTAAAGTAATCACTATTATTGTCATCCCCATTTTACAAATGATGAAACTGAGACAGAGGTTCAGTAAACTCGGCCAAGGCTGCACAGCTAACAAGCGATCAAGCCAAAATTCAAAGCCAGGCCAGCTCCACAGTGACCAGTCACCCAGTAGGGTACGGGGCTGCCCCTGGTGTCCGCCTTGGACTGGCTACATACCTGACAGTCCCCAAACCACTGTTCCATGGAGCACGCTGGGAAAGCAAATGTAATCAAGTCAGACACAATGTTATATGCAAATTGTTTATCTAAATTAGTCAAATAACTCATACTACTTCACACGCTAGTTATTCATTTACTATGTGATGAGACAAAAAGAACTAGCAGTGGTATGAGGCCTAAAGATTCCTAGAATGGGATGACTACACAAGAGAAGTTTGGTTAAATTGCTTTCCCTCTCTGTTGTTATTTAATTTTATCAGAAATCATAAACCAAAGAAGTTATGATAAAATAAAAATCTGTATTACTTAGGCCATTTCTATACTCTCAAAGTCCAAGTGTCTCATAATTTCCAAACGTTATTTGTATGGAGGGATTATTGGTCATTTTCATTTTCTTCTTCATGCTTATCTAACTTTTAAAAAATTCTAATAGCCCGGCCTGAGGGGCTCAGTTGGCTGAGTATCGTGCTGTGCACCTAAAGGCTGCCAGTTCAGTTCCTGGTCCAAGCACATCCCTGGGTGGTGGGCTCAATCCCTGGTCAGGGCGCGTAGGGAAGGCAAGAGGTTGATTTTTCTCTCTCTCTCCCCCCCTTCCTCTCTCTCTAAAAAAAATTTTTTTTAAAACCCATATTTTAAAAAAATACATAAAAATGAACAAGAAAACTCATAAAGGGTATATACATGCATATATTAAAATATTAATTTTAGGTAATGGTTTACGGCAATTTATTTTCTGTAGGTTTACCTGCAATTTCTAACTCTCCTCTTAAGCAAATTTATTTTTTGTATTGCTGGGAAAAGATTTTAAAATTCACATGTGAAAAGCCTGCATAGCAGGTGCAGATCAACCAAAGCCCACTTAGAAACACCCTTGCCTCTCAGTTGCTTGCGATCTCCGGCAAATGCTTGTCCTTTCTATTGCTCTCTACCACTGCACCATTTATGTCCTTCACAGCCCTAGGCACAAACTTGATTTGAAAATATTACATTTATTTTTTTATTTCCTACCTCCTCCCCAATCCTCATTCCAAATAAGGGCAAACATCTGCCTTTTTTGGTATCCAGAGCATTTAGCACAGTGTCTGACCCTAAAAAGTGACTCCATAAATATGCACTGTGTTAATGAGTAGACAAAAGAGTGAATGAGACAACCAAATTACTTATGTAGAAGGTACACAGGCTATCAAGTAAGATGTTTAAAGCAATAAATTGGTTGATAGAACACTAATTATATAATAACAACTTCAGTTTTCCATGCTACTGTTACATGGATAGAATCCTATAATTTGGGCTGGAAAGCAGACATCCAACAAAGGTAAGGAGGTCAACTGCTCTTACCGATCCAAGAAGGTTCCAAAAATGAGGCGGCTTTCAGAAGCTGAATCAACAGAAAATGGGACCTTAATTGTTACAACTTCTGATGAGTAGAAGGAATTTATTTACAAACAACTCCATAAATATAGGCAGGAGGGGAAATTTATTCCTGATAGAGTAAATCAGGATAGTAAAAGCAAAGGAGTTATTCAAGAAATTACTGGAATCTAGGACAGAGTAATACAGAGAAGGATCCCTTAAGAGAACAGTGGACCCAGGCAGCCAAAGTGGACCTAGCAGGGAAGGAGCCAAGAGAAAAAATACCCTCGCTCCACCCTCCCTCCAATCTCCTGCTGGGGTTCCCCAATGCCCTAAACCATCTGGAAATCAGAGCTGTTCACCTAGGTAGGCCGGTGGGCAGAGAGCATAAGGCAGAAGTGGATCTGGAGAGGCAAACAGAAGCTATCTGACACAGAGGCCAAAGAGAATAACGTGTGAGGTTTTCGCAAAATCGAGCTGTACAGTAAGAGAAGGCGTTCAGCTACCAAGTGGCTTTTGACTGACTGAAAGGGAGCTAAAGAAACAGTGAGAGATAATTGCTAGATACATAAAAATGTGACACCAAGCTGTCTGCAACCCCATCTGAGTACAGCACTACATTCTATAATACAAGGAATAAAAACATACTCCCCCACTGTGTGTACTATTATGGTTAAATGGTTATTGGACAACAGCAGAAGAGTAGCTTGCTTCCAGAAAAAGAACGGATTAGATAATTTAGTACCTTTTATAGAAGGTTGTAAAGTGTATTAGTTAGATAAAACTCACTGATTTCTATCAAGAGATTAATTTAGACAAAGGCACCATCATTACAGACTTCCTTGGAATTGTTTCACATTCATAAATCAACAAATTAACTAGTGACAGATGTGTCTGTACTTGTTTAAGTCTATATCTATCTAACTGCTATAAAAATGACTAAAATGTTTATCTCAAGACAGCCAGACAAGAAATGTTATAGAGATATATTGGATTGTTTCTTTTTCCTTTAGCCAATAAGTAAATACAACTTTCAGAAAAATCATCTCTAAACTTGCTACTTAATATCCTCTAAGGCTGAAGGCACATGGAGCCATATAGTTGTTGATAGACAAGAAAAGCAAAATCAGCTGAATCAAAACTATGGGTCTCGCCCCGGCCCGTGTGGCTCAGTTGGTTGGGAATCATCCCATGCACCAAAAGGCTGCGGGTTCCATTCCCGGTCAGGGCACATGCCACGGTTGCAGGCTCAATCTCCAAGAGGGGGCAGGCAGGAGGCAGCCGATGGATGTTTCACTCTCGGATCGATGTTTCTCTCTCCCTCTCCCTTCCTTTCTCTCTCAAAATCTTTTCTTTTAAATATGGGTCTCTAACAGACTATATCCAACAACATTCCACAAATTTTTACTGAATGCCTACTATATGCTAACTCATTGCAAAGGGCTGGGATACAATGAAGGGTGAATTCCAGATCTAACAATGCGGACCTTACAGCGAAATCTTTCAAGAAACATGTGAAGTTTTCAAAGCTGAAGGGTAGAGAAAAATGACACTGGAACCTGATTAGAGAATTCTGATTTGCTTCCTTTCCTTTGTAACCAGAACACAAACTTTATGTGACATCTGGGAACTGTGAGGTGCTGAGGTCTGCAGTTAAAAGTAAAAGCAACTGTTGAGCCAGTGGGTTGCTGTTAATGTAGATCTAGAGGGAAAAAGAAAGCAGGGATGGGAAGACTAGAGGTAGGGGGTGGGAGCCTGATTCAATTCAGTGACTCATCAGTGATAAGAACAAGGTCGGGTCAATCTCTCTCAGTTCCACCCTTGGCCAAACCACCAAACTCTTAGCTAGGTCCTTCTCATAGTTTCGCACGTCATCTTCAGACATTCTTGCTCACACTACAGACAGACATGCTAAGTCAGATGTGTTAACTTCTCCGTTTAAAATCCTGCAGGGTGATTCAATAAAATGCACTTTAGATAAAATGTGTACTTCGTAACATGGGCCTGGCTATCTCCCTGACCTCATTCCTACCATTTCCCCTGTTTGCCTGAGTCCAGTGTGCACCCAGCTTGCTGCTCCTTTAGAGAGAGCCTTAATGTTCCCTCTGCCAGGAAGTTCTCCCAGATCTTCACTGGGTTGGCTCTTTCTTGTTGTCCAGAACACCCTTAGAGAGGCCTTTCTTGACCACCCCATATAAAGTAGCCCCAGTCACTCACTGTCAGAGCACCCAGCTTGTTTTCCTAATGACAATTTCACTGCTGGAAATGATCTTACTCATGTGCTTGTTTATAGTTCATTGTGTTTCACTCTCTAGAACGCAAGTTCAATGACCGCAAGGGCCTTGGTTGAGTCTCAGATGGCTGCATGTCCTCAAAGCATATAATAATGCCAGGCAGAGAGTAGGCACTTAAACATTTAAGTAAAAATTAATATAATTAAGAAAACTGGCATATAAGTGGATGCTTTAAAAGTCATGAAAACAGATTATTGTGAGATATAAATTATGCATTATTCTTTTGTCTTAATAGTATAAGTGACTTTAACAACTACTCAGAAGTGTCATAAAATGTCCCTCTTGTCCATCTCTAAATCTTCATTTATTTCTCTTGCCGGATTCCTAAAAAGTTTTCATTTCCCTCCATTTTAGTCATTAATTCCTTGTCAATGACTGTTAAATCTATATTTCTAGCCCTGGCTCCTCCTTCCCTGCATTCTGGCCTTCCTCTATTATATGGCAACACTTCCACTTCAATTTCTGCCACTGTGTCAAACCTGGCTTATGGAAAACTGAAATGAATCTCTCTCATGCAAACTCAGTTTCTCCTTCTGTCCCTAACACTTTTATCACCTATCCTCCAGATGCCCAGATTTAAAAGCTGGAAATTATCTTGATTATGAAATTCAAGTACTGGAAGGAAGATTGGAAAACATCAAGTGAAGTGGTCTTCAAGCCTTTTTTAAACTATGTTAGCCTTTTTTCAAACAAAAGCTCACAGGGAAGTCTGATATGTAAAACAGATGAATTTGCAGTTGTTTCAGGAGTTAGACTGGTGGTCTCTGAAGAAAAACTTCAAAAAGAACCCTTAATCTGGTCCAAACTTCCTTTTCTCCCCACCCCCCTTCAACATACGGGCAGAAAAGTTATAGAGGAGAAAATGTAAGTCACGAGAGCTTAAATCTTCTTTGCAGGTAGAAGTAATTAGTCTGCCCAAGATGACACAGCACTCAAACATAAAGGCTCTTAGAAGTCAGTGTTCTAAAAAGGCAGATATTACCTCCATACATATGTGTAACAAATGATTATCAGTTATTGCAGATGATAAATTTCATGCATGACTTTTACTGGCTGGCATGAGAAGAACACTTCAGTGTTCAGATAATAATTGTTAGCTTCCAGTAACAGGTTTAGGCATTTCTAGGGAAAGAAAGCAAGCAGGAGTCCAGTGAAAAGAACTGTGGCCCTGTGCAAAACAGCACAAGGTCTCAGTTCCACAGCCCATGTGACTTCGCTGGTTATTTCTGAGCATGGTTTTCAAACTCTTTGGGCCTCAGCTGCTTCAGCTTTGATATTAATGTGTGTAGTAGGATGCTTCCTAAGACTCTTTTCATCCCTCGGTTTGTGATCTGTGATTACGCCAGGCTAAAGTATTTTCCTTAAGCTCCTGCAACTACCAAGAATTAGTATCACAAATCAGAGACAAATTGGAAGAGAAGGATTTTTTGAGAATCTTTCATATGCCGGGTATTCTGCTGGGCCTTGAAATTCAGAGAAAAGATAAAAAGAAAAGAAAAGGAATATCACCCCAGCTCAATGAGAAAATAGCCCAGTGATGAAGAACCGAGCAAGTAATTATACTGCAGAGAGGTGAATGCTGAAAGAGATGATTTCAGAAGCTTAAGAGGTAGCCGTGAGGGGGCTTATGACAATTAGGAAAGGATCTGTTGGGTTGGAGTAGGAGACAACTGACTTTACGTTTGAGTGATAAATCAGAGTTGAGCGCTGAGGAAGAATGGAGGTTGCTACATGCACCAAGAGATACCACATTTTAAACTGCCTTATAAACAAATAACAAAAATCAGCATTTACTATCATAAAAATAATTTATCAGGCCATCTCACACACAGTTTTCAAAGTTTATGAGGAAAATATTAAGTCAATTTCCTTTCAATAAATATTATGTAACGACTGGAACACTCTGAGGGGCATATATGAACGCGCCTTCAGTAGCAGCAGCACGTCACCCAGGGACAATACTCCAGCCGGGAGTTTCAGACAACCCTGCCTCGCCGCAGGCCGCGCTGCACCTGGCAGGCAAGGTGGTGAGGCCCCCGTAAAGAGTGATGATTCACAAACATGACGTAAATCGAGATTTTCGCTCACCAAAAACTAACATTTTGATTTAAAATCACAAATCTGTGCCATTAAAATTCATCAGCAGACCCCAGCCCATGAGTAATGAGATCATATCAACTTATATCTTGTGACCAAAAGGAAAAAAGGGGGTTTTCTAAATGGTAATTCAGATTGGACAAATAGCGCACTGTATCAAGTTTTGTAGCCCTGGGCCATATTTGGCTAAAAACAAAGGTACACTATACATGACTAAAGAAAACAGTGAAAATCAGAGCAATTAATTTCCCGGCTATGTTTCCCATTAAAAAAAAAAAAAGGCCATCATACCACGATTTGCTTACAGCACACAACCCTTTTTTGCATCGCACAATGATCTAAGTGTGTAATAACTTGCATATTTCACTAAGATGTCATATCCTTCCAAACATCCTTATAGTGAAAGTTTTCCAAAGAAATTATTGATCTCGGGAATGTCTCAGGTTTTAAAATGACTGACAAATCCTTTCCTATTTTCTTTGCAGTTAGAAATAATTCTTCTTGATCGCTAGAGTGTAAAAAGGTATAAGAGTACAAAGACCTGGATATTTTCTTACAGACCCATGTCCCAGTTGAAACAGGACACATTTCCCATCACTGCCCCAAAACAATCATTAGGCGAGCTGTCACTAGGACCCTAAAAACATATGGACAAAAACAGATATTCGTTGGCATCCGTCTAGTATAGGGAGAAATTTCCCTGAGTGCTCTTTCAAGTTATTTTAAAACACGGCCCCGCGGCGTGCCCTCCCGGCGGCGGGTTCGGGGCCCTTCTCCCCGGCGGTCGCGCCGCGGGCGGGGGGCAGGCTCCGGGCACGCGGGCGGCGCCGCGCTCTCTCCCGGTTTCTCCACCGGCCCCTCTGCGCCCCTCTGCGCCCCTCTGCGCCCCTCTGCGCCCCTCCGCGGACCGCACCTTGCCGGGGAGGCGGCCGGGGCAGGTCCCACTCACTCAAGGCACCGCCGCGCTCCTCTCCGCAGGAGAGAACACGGGGCGCCCGTCCAGCTGGCGCGTCGCCTCGAAAGGGGCAGGACACCGGCAGGGACAGCTTTCGGAGGATCTTCTCTGAAGGTCCGAAATCCTCACTCCGCAGGGGTCAGACGGCAGTACGGAGCCCGGACAGAGCCAGGGACAGCAGGCGGATGGGCGCGCAGAGCGGGGGGCAGAGCAGAGGAGAGGAGAGGCGATGCTGCCGGGAGCCCAGTCAGCCCCTCAAGGAGGGGGGTCCGAAGGGGGGGCAGGGAGGGAGGAAGATGAGGGAGAGGGAGACCCACGGGGAGACGGACAGACGGAGAGGCGGGGTGAGGGGGAGACGGACAGACAGACCCAGGGAGAGCGGGGCTGGGGGGGGGGGGGAGAGGGGGGAAGGTGGAAGGAGAACCGGGGTTAGAAGAGAGTCCGAAACGCGGGGACGTGACGGAGGCTGAGCACGGGACAGGGGGACAGGGGGACAAGGGGACAGGGGGACAGGGGCAGGCAGCGCAGCAGAGGCGGGCGAGCCGGGGCGCGGGGACCCGCCGGGCGCGCGGTCCGCCGCCTCCCGGGAGGCGCCCGAGGCAGGTGGCTCCGGGACCCGCGAGCCTGCGGGCAGCGGGCTCCCTGCCAGGCCCCCGACTCGGATTCCGGGGCCGCGCTCCCCCGGCCCTTCCACCGCATCCCCGGGCCAGCAGGTCCCGACTCCCCAACTCCGGCGCACGTGTCCGCGCGCGCCCACGCCTCGCCAGCGCGGGCGGGAGGTCTCGGGGGTCCGGGCGGAGCACAAAGCGCCGGCGGCCGCCCCCTGACCCCTCCGGCGCCGCCGCCCAGGGCCCGGCTGCTCGCTCTCGCCCCAGCGCCCCCCGCGCTCGGCGGGGAGCCACCCGGCCCAGCCCGGTGCCCCCCGTCCCCACCCAGCGCCACCGCTCAGCCCGCTCAGCCCGGCCGGTCGGCCCGCCTCCCGCACGCGGGGCTCCCCAAGACTTTCCTTACCGCCTGAGCCCGCGCTCCTGTCCTCGGCCCCGGTGCCCCGTGGCCCCCGAACTGTCCCGGCGCCCGCGCAGGCCCCGCGCCAACTCCGCGCCCCGCGCTGACCGCACTGCGATGGTCAACTCCGGGCTGCAGTGGCCGCTCTGCCGCGCCACTGGACTTTTTCTTCCCTCTGCAACTCGGCTGCCTCTGGAATTTTTTTTTTTCATTTGCCCTCTCCAGCTCCCACTAGTGATTGGAGACTGAGAGCCAAGTACTTAGCGTAGGGATTACACTCCCCTGCTCGCTGGGAGCTGCCCCAGGGCACGCAGGCGGCCCGAGCCAGGGCACTTGAACTTGGGGTGCTGCGGGGCATCGCAGCCCACAGCCCCCGGGCCCTGGCGAACTTTGGAAGCTTATTCTGTTTCTCAGAGCATCACTTCCATTTCAGTCGTAGATGCTGCTCTCTTTTTGGTGTGTAAGAAGGGGTTTTATTATTTTAAAAATAAAACAACCAAGTGGGTCTGAAGAACAAAGATTTGTGGAATTACGGCACCTTGAGAGCTGGAAGGGCGTCCGAAAGATGATCTGGTTCAGTGGGTTTAAACTTTTCAGGGCCATGGACACTGGGGAAGGTGACACACCTCGTAAAAAATAGTACAAATGCACATCAAATTATACCTGCAGTTCTGGCCGGGGAGTTTAGGGACCCTGAAACATACAGCTGGGCCTCCAAGGAAAATTAAATATGTCTTTTCTTCAAATATCTTGAAACTGTTAAAAATAAGCAAACAAAAACTAGCAAAAAAAGGAAATTCCTTTCATTTGTATTTGATGAAATTTTACAATTAGTAATGTTTATTTTGGAAAAGTATATAACATCTTTACCTTGTGGTCTCCTTGCTAAATCTTTTAAGTGTTGAAACATTTTCTAAGAAAGTAAATATAAGTTAAGCTAGTCCACAGTCTTTCAGGAGACTTGGGGAGAATAGTTAACTTTTTAAATTCAGTCTTTTTGCCAAGTCTATCTCCCAGGGAGGTATCTATTAACTTCCAAATAGTTTTTTCCTCCCAATGCCTTTCAACTGCCTACCCTCCAGACTTAATTTCCTCCTTTCATAAAATTTTGCCATCTTCCTAATGTATTGATAAACCCTCACTAGTCACCATCAAGTGCAATTTAAATAGTGTAATGTAATTTCCCTCTGACATAGCTTCTTTCCAATTTTCTTCACATATATTTCTATTGTCTATTTAATTCTTAGCCTACCATTTTCTTTCAACTCCTCCCTTTTCTTAGGTTATTTCCATTAAATCTTTTTACATTAGACATCAAATATAATCCAGGGAACTTATCCATAAGAAAATAAATTCAATTGTGTATAAATTTATTCTATGCACCTCCCACTTAGAAGCAGGTGGTGCTCCAGGCATTTATGAAGAGTCTATGAAATGTGGGCACATTTTCCCCATCAAAGAAATGTTAGGGACTCACAAAAGTCTGTTTGCCCCCAAAATGTACCTGAACCACATTGCTTTCAGGACAAACCTGCATTCTGGTTCCTGGTGCAAGACTGGAAAAAGTTCTATTTAACATAACACTAGGAAATTTCCAACAGGCAGCATTTGTTGAAAATGGTATCATTTCACCACCCTTACTCAACCTTCATTCTAGCCCTTAATACCAGTACTTATTTTATTGTCCCAAGATTCCCAAAGTAGAATCCACCCATTGTACCCTCACCCTAAGTCCTGGTCCTCAGTCAAATGTTCTATCATCTCTATTCTCTGATGTTAACTAGCTTTAAAGAGGAAAGAAATCTGATTGAATGGATCCCTTCCTACTGTGTGAATTACTGATAACTTTAATCTGACAACTAGATTTTTTTCCTCTTAGAATTTAGTCCTCACAAACTGCAGTGAAATAAATCTGACGTCATGGGAAAAGTTTTGGAACAGAGGTATTTGGGTGGTTCTGATCTATTCAGAAGTTGTACTAAGGCTTGGCTGTCCTTGGCTTAACTCTATTCAGCAAATATCCTTCTAAGCATCCACTGGACATGGAAATTAATCCAGGGAATGTAGGCATCTCTGTGTAGGGAAGGCACAGAGATTTTATTTCAATCAACTTACAAAAAAAGTAGGTAGTTGTTTTTTTAATTATAAGATTAAAAAATCCAAATCAGAGGAATAAAGACATTTCTATAGGTTTTCATTTTTTGAAAAAGCACTCCACTGGCCGGTGTGAGTCAGACGATTGTGTGTTGTCCCGTGCACCTAGAGCTCTCTGGTTCAATTCCTGGTCAGGGCACCTGCCTAAGTTTCCAGCTAGATTCCCCAGCAGGGGGCGCGCAGGAGGCAGCCAATTGATGTTTTCCTCTCTCCCTCTTCCTTCCTCTCTCTAAAATCAGTAAAAACATATTTAAAAAAGAAAGAAAGTAAGTAAAAAGCATTCTGGGTGAAAGAGAATCAGGGCACTATTAAGGATCTGTGATTGAATTGGGACTTAGAAAGCAGCATTTCAATAGGCGGGGATGGGGAATCTGGGGTACGGGCCATTGAACAGTCAACATTTACTGAGTACCTATGGTATGCCACACTCAGGTGTTTGATATTCAAACCCTGTCCATTCTTTCTTGAAACTCATAGGAAAAGAGATAAGATTTTTTTTTTTAATTAGAACATTGTCTGAGAAGTAATCAATACATTATTGTTGAATCACAGAAGAAAAGATTGTTCTCTCTGGGAATGTCAGGGAAAAAATGCAGAGTAGTCACATTTTACCAGGGTCCTGAAGGATCTTCAGAGAACAGAGGGTGGTTAGAAAGAGAATAAGCTTTCTAAGCAGAGGGAACTGTGTGAAAAAGCACAGTGCATTGGGGAGAGCTGGTGGCTCAGTGCTGCTTCCCAAGTCATGAGGAGCAAGTACAGCAGATGAATCTCAGGCTAAGCAGGGTTCAGGAATGACCTTGTGGGATATGCTAATGAAATACATTTTTCCTTATTAGGCAATGGCAAAGCATTAGAGATGTTTAAAACAAGGAGTTAAATGGTGGATTGGGATTTTTTGAAGATCATTTAGAGGTACCTAGAGAGGGAAAAATGGAAGCACAGAACCGATTAAGAGTTTTCACGCAAAGAATAAAGATCTGAACCAAGAGAGTGACAGGGCTACCTGGGATGGTGGTGCTTTTAAATGCAACAGGGACCACTGGGGAAGGAGCTATTGAGGACAAGAGGAAAGAGGGGCTCACTTTGGCGGCATGACAAATCTGGGCAAAAGCACAATCTCTTTTTTTATCTAACTGTAAACTTAAATCATCTAAAAGTTCAAAGCGTCTCAGGAGAGGACACCAGAGCAGCAAGGGAAAGGACTCAGAATGAATTCTCAGGCTTATTGCCTATTAAGGAAGATATTTGCCCGGCTCTGCTGAACTCAAACTATTTTGGCAAGTCACATGAAGTTAAAGAGAACAGACCTGGGAAACAAAGTTATGTGGTGAGCTAGCTTCTGTACGTCCTGCTTCCCCTTTCCTCCAACTGTTTCTTCTCCATTGATACCCTTACTCCCATACCTTTCCCTTTTGCCTCTACCCCTCTTGCAAAACTAAATAGGATCTGACAACCATTAATATTTTATTATAAATCAAGGTATACTATGTTAAGTAACATTCTAGACCATGTGCTTTTAAATTATTTCTCTCTAAATATGGAATAAAATGTTGTCTCTTTTTTGAGATATTTTGGGAATCAGGTGAAAGAAATATTGCAGCAGAAGAAAGAAATTGTTTTTTTGTTTCCGCACAATTCATACTGCTGTGGTTGATTTTAACCCACTGCTAATGCATTGACTCTTCATACATAAAATAAGAGATCAAACATCTCAGTAACCGGAGTATTTAAATCCTCACTTATTAATATAAGAGTGTATCAGTATTGGTGAAATGTGTAGCTCCTTGCCCTTGCCATTTGCTCAGTGGTTAGAGTGCCAGCCCATGGACTGAAGAGTCCCAGGTTCGATTCCTGCCAAGGGCATGTACCTTGGTTGCAGGCTCAATCCCCAGCCCCAGTCAGGGTGTGTGCGGGACGCAGCCATTTGATGTGTCTCTCTCACATCAATGTTCTTCTCTCTCTCTCTCTCTCTCTCTCTCTCTCTCTCTCTCTCTCTCTCTCTCTCCTCCTTCCACTCTCTCTGAAAAGCAATGGAAAAATATCCTCAGGTGAGGATTAAAAAAATATATTTAAAAAAAAGAAATGTGTAGCTTCTCTAATAAAAGCCGCAATTATTGCATCATTGCCATGTGCTAGGCATGCTACTAAGTATTTCACACATATTAGTACATTGAAGTCTCCTAATAAGTAAGTACTATTGTATTTGCATTTTCATATCAGGAAACTAAGACACAGAGAAGTTATATAACATGCTCAAGGCCATGGCACAAAGTGGAAGAGGCAGGATATGAACCTGGGCAGTGTGGCTACTGCACCTCAGCCTTAGTCAGTGTACTAAACTACTCCATAGAAATGACAACATTTTTAAGTATATAATGAACAGACACTAGACAAAAAGACATAAAGATCTTGAATATGAGATAATATATGAGCCCAATTCTAGAAAGTATGGAGTAAAAAAATTTGAGTCCTTTATATTTTGTTAAACAGTTTCCTGAGCTCTTGGGAAACTAGCAGCTTGCGGGGATTGGAGGCGCTGGTGATGCCAGGAACATGAAAGCAATAGGGCTTGTGGTGTTTTTTTTTAAACATGTCTTTATTGATCTCAGAGAGAGGGAGGGGGAGGGAGAGAGAGAGAGAGAAATATCAATGATGAGTCATCTTTGACTGGCTGCCTCCTGCACGCCTCCAACCAGGGATCCAGCCTGCAACCTGGGCAGGGTTTGTGACTTTTGATATTTCCCTCCCTGGGGTCTTAATGCACTTGGTCAGGTCCCTGCCAAGTTTGACCTTCTTGAGGATCCCTTCCCTGTCTTTTACTATTCACCTCAACCACATTTTAAAAAATATTTTATTGATTGATTTCAGAGAGAGGAAGGGAGAGGAGAGAGATAGGAGCATCAATGATGAGAGAGAGTCGCTGATCAGCTGCCTCCTGCATGCCACCTACTGGGGATCAAGCCCACAACCTGCGCATGTGCCCTGACTGGAAATGGAACTGTGACCTCCTGCTTCATAGGTCGATGCTCAACTACTGAGCCACGCCAGCCTGGCAACCACTTTTTTTTTTAACACAACCACTTTTGCTGGCTAGAAATGGGTGAATTTAACTCAAAATCAGACTTTTTTCATGCTGTATAGCAAATTGCATCATAAATTAGGGAGACTCCCATTACAAACATTCAAGGAAAGGTAAAGATAGGATATTATGGAAGGGGTTCCTACAGTGGGTGGGAGGGCAGACCAGAAATCTCTAAGACCCCTTTCTACATTCTGAATCTATATTTAACATCATTAATGTGAATAGTTTAGAGTATTAATACAAATATAAACAGAAATATAATTTATATATAATTCATATAAATATTAATATTAATATGAACATTAAATAACTTTAATATTAATATGAATGATTCTATTGCT
This sequence comes from Miniopterus natalensis, assembly GCF_054644295.1. Lineage (NCBI taxonomy): Eukaryota > Metazoa > Chordata > Mammalia > Chiroptera > Miniopteridae > Miniopterus > Miniopterus natalensis. The sequence continues at coordinate 147,858,025 of NC_142081.1, forward strand.
GTTCATTTACTCTGGTGCATAACATGTCAGTGAGTATCTTACAATTAAAATACACTTCAGCTCAGTTGGGTAAAAAAAAAGACGTGCTTTTGCCCAGATTTATCGCGCCACCAAAGCGAGCCCCTCTTTCCTCTTGTCCTCAATAGCTCCTTCCCCAGTGGCCCCTGTTGCATTTAAAAGCACCACCATCCCAGGCAGCCCTGTCACTCTCTTGGTTCAGATCTTTACTCTTTACATGAAACACTCTTAATCGCTTCTGCGCTTCCATTTTTCCCTCTCTAGGTACCTCTAAATGATCTTCAAAAAAATCCCAATCCACCATCAACTCCTTGTTTTAAACATCTCTAATGCTTTGCCCTCTCCCTTCCTCTCTCTGAAATCAATTAAACAAAATATATTAAAATACACCTCAAATTACTCCCACACTTATATCCTAAAACTTCTATTTTCTGCTATTCTCTTTATTTGAATTTATATCAAATACCTGTGATTGTATATGGGGAAAAACACACAGATTCTACTTCTATAACAAATTAATTTTGTCCAATGTGTGAGTTTAAGAAAAATAGAATTTCTCAGTTGAAACAGAAACAAGCCATGAAAAAAAAAATCTGAAGTAGAATTGCTAACATGTTTTTTACTTTCTTTTGCTATCATCATTGTTCCAATTTTTCTTAATAAAAGCAGACATAATACCCACTTACTTATATGCTACCAAATTATTCAGAGCTGATATAAATTAATCCTTTTGAAATTAAGTTGGAATATAATGCCATTTCTTTTCAACTTTTAAAATTTATTTTCTAAATTTCTAAAGCCCAAGCACCTTTTTTTCTGAACCATCCTGCTCGATACACCTACATAACTCCTCAAACTGGAAAATTAGGAAAAAAAATTTATAAAAAGTAATTCTTACATCTGTTTCTTTGGAGTCTCATGTTCCTGATGACTTTTTCCCTCTAAAATCATTTGCCAACCCTGGAACTTTTCAGTGTTTTCCTGACTCACAGTATATTTACAATGTGTGCCTCAGGAAGAAATATACAGCAATGATTTCCTTCTGTACTAGAAAAAAAGAACAGAAAATTTAGAGAACAAAAACACATGAGGAGTAAATCTCTAATTAAGCTACCTGAAAACAATGGGTTTTGGCTCTTATTTACTGAAAGCCCATTCTTTCCATCATATGTTCTGAAATTTTAAAACTGTTTTAAGTTAGTGGAGAAAAAAAAAAATGAACCTCTACTTTCATGAATTCAGAGAGTGTGCCTCATATATAGTCAGAAAAATTTAACATTGTGTGAATGTCAGAAATAATATTGCCTATAACCACATTAACTCAAAGATGACATTTTAGAAATTTCTTGTTCACATTTCTAATTTTAAGAATATCATATGCATTGAAATGATTTATTGTGAAGATATTCACACTAGGGCATCGAAAGGTATATAGATTTCCATACCAAAAAATAGCTAAATTTATGATCTCCGGGGTATACTGTAGTCCAAAGCCACAGGCCTCCTTGGCAATACTCAACAAATTCTGGAAGTTTCCTGCTACTATTAATGAAAAGGAAAATCACAGAACTGAAGTCTAAGGAGGAAAGAACCCAAAGAGAAAACAAGTCCTCCAAGTAACAAAACAACAACAACAAAGGAATGAGGAAGCAAAAGATCAAGGAAGAAATATGAGCACATCGCTCAAATATATCTTCTAGATATATCTTTTCTTTCTAAAAGAAAGAAAGAATTCAGTTTCGACATAGATCATATTTGTGATTTGGTCACATAGCCCTGTTCATTCCATTGAGTTAGACATTTACACAATAGGTCAGAATACATGAAACATTTAAGATATGATTATAACTCACCTGCTGGAAAATTTTTAAGTTTCTCATTTGCCTATGAAAAAGTCCACGCACCTCAGTAGGACCTTCAGGGTGCATCAAAATCTGGGTTCAATACCCTCTTCCAGCCAAATCTCTTCCCAAAAACTCCAGCCTCATAGACTGCTGGTCAAATATCTTCCTACCTCCCACTATTTCTACTGGCAAATATACCATCTGGACCCCTGACCACTATCCCCTTGTCATCTGACTTTCACCTTCTAGAACCTAGTCAAATGTCCTTCGGTTCACAAATATTACTTCGTCTCCCCAGGCATATTAGTCACTCCACACACTTCTGCATTACCACTCTCACATTTTACACTTTTTAAAAATATTCTTAACACACATAGTACAGTGTCTAGGCCATAATAGAAGCTCCATATATCTTTGCTGTTGAAGGAAGATAGAACAATAAAACTTCACAATTATGTTAAAATCATGAGGCTGAATTTTAGAACCATGTAGATTTCCAACAGTATTGGCCACTCAAAAATGGTCTTTTGAAACAACAGTTAACACCCTACAAGTGGGTTATATAGGCAGACAGATACATGGGGTTTTGTTGGGGATTTATTAAAAATAATTAAAATAGAAAATATTTTTTAAATGAAGGGAAAAAGCCACACAAGTTTATTTACTGTACAGTCAGGGCAAGCAATGGCCTAGCACAAAATGGCCAGACCAACCTCAGTAACAGTTTGGGTTGAGTATAGAAGGAGGAGGGCCCAGATGGTAGAAGTCCAGTCAGGCATGGAGGTTACTGCCTCAGTGGTAAAATTACTTCATTCCTGGTTCAGGAATTCAAAAATGATTGCCTTAGTCCATTTGGGCTGGTACAATAAAAATACCATAGACTGGGTGGCGTAAACAACAGAGATCTGGAGGCTGGGAGTCTGAGAGCAGGGTCCAGCATGGTCCAGTTCTGATAAGGGCCCTTGCAAGTTGCAGATGACAGAACGTGATACAATGAAGAAGAAAACTTTGATCCCTTCCTCCCCTTATAAGGGCACTAATCCAGAGCTCTACCCTCCCAAAGGCTGTCTCACCATTAAGGGTTAGAATTTCAACATCTGAATTGGGGGGGGGGGGGGGGGGGGGGCGGCGGCATTTAGTCCATAATGTCTATTATCTCTAAATGCTAGAAAAAGTCATCAAATCATATACTGCTGAGAATGTAATCAGATTTTCAAAGCATTCCTACCTGAACACGGAGTTTTCTAAGTTGTTTTCTGATGCAAATGAAAGCTCCTTGAGGACACAAACACATAATGAGTAATCTGGCACGGGGCACATGGTAAGGATTTGATAAACGTATGAGGAATGAATAAATAGCAAGCATGAAGTGAATATCAATTTCATAGCATTACTCTTTCACCTACCAAGTGCTCTTATGAAAGATAAAGACAGATTGATTCTTCTCACACGCACTCCTATTGATCAAATGAAATAACATTTGGGGTGAATTGAGCAGCAAGAACAATAATATGGAGGGAACAAGGGATATAATTGGGTCATTGCTTTTTAATGTACCAGGTACTATACATTTATTTTGTTACCTCATTTTATCCTTGATACTATTAGTATCATCATGTTATAGAGGAAGAATATGAGGTTTTGAGAAATTAAGTAACTTGCTAAAGTACAGAGCTAGTACATGAAGGAGCGGATATTTAAACCCAGGTTTTTAGGGTATAGAGCTCACATTCTTAACTAGCTTCTGAATACTGCCTCACATTTATCTATCGTTAAAAGAGCAAGCTAATGCACTTCTAATCAAATACATCATTTTGTTCTTTTTGCTGCTAGTAATTGTTCCATCTAGAACCATGGACTTACCTTAGAATATTGCTCTACTCTGAAACAAAAACAGGGAAACTTAATAACTGAAGATATTTTATCATGTTTCACTCCCTTAAAGTTACTTCATTGCTCTTACCTATGGACATATCACAGACAGCGAAATGCTCATAACAAAGCTATCATGCAGATACCAGAAAGGACTTTCAGTATTGTTTGATGTTAAAGACATAATTTTTATGCTTAATGGAATTCCAAACTTAACAAATAGTAAGAAAACATTTTAACTTGGCATTTCCCTTTCCTATAGTGTATACATGTAATGAATTATAAAGTTGTACACCTGAAAGGCATATTATCTTTTTCTGAATTTAGTAGTGGTTCTATAAATTTATAAAATAGATATGATCTTGTATACCAATCTACCACAATAAAAAAAAAGCAGCATTCATTTATATATAACATGACCAGGCTGACCTCATTCAACCATTTTCCTTAAAAATATATAAGTCCTGATACAATCGCGACAGAAAGCCCTGATACCAAGATTTCCATTTCTTTAAAACTAACCTTTAGTTTTAGGAAATTATTTAAGTCTTGGGTCTGACCAATTTATGTAATGTAGGCCTAGAATATGTCAATATACAAATAACAGGTTTGGAAAAGAAGGAAGATTCAGACAGTTGAATTCCCATAGCCAAGCTATGCAGTTCTGTAAGTACAGGGGATTCATTAAACAGCAATTCACAGCACTTTGCTTACTGTCTTGTTTGGGTTTTGTTGTGTGTGTTTTTTTGTAAAGCAAGTTCTTACCAAATCCTTTAGTCACGGTCTATTTTGTGGCATTCTTATGGGCGTTACTGTGAAGGTGGAAAACTAATGACTGCAGCAGGAAAAAGAATGGATGTGTCATGAATTATAGCCCTGTTTACACATCTACTTTAACCATAATCATTTGTTTAAACAAAAAGTCTGATTTTGAATTTCCACAATTGTGTGCATATCATAAACATCTCATCTTTCACCAGGCTCAGCCAACACTCATCATCAAGGAATAAAATCTTATACTAACAAATAATTCTCCTTCATTAGAGCATATAAACAGAGCTTGGATTCACAAACTTGCTAATTAACACTTCTAGTTGCATTTATTAACTAACATTTTTGTTAAAACAACTAAAACTTTTATGACATGCTAATCATTTATTTAAAACTGTTTCCTTTATCTCTCAAAAGCTTATCTTCTAATGTTTGGTTTAGGTGGCTGATACTGTTGATTTTACCTTTAAAAAATGTTCATCTGCCTCACCTGTGGCATGCCAATAGAGCCACTAAGAATACATTACGTATCTTTTCCTAGATCATATTCTAGTTCATGTAATTTCCTCCTCCGTGTTTTTTTTCCTCATAGAGGGATTTATAAGATTTAGGATTCACTTTAATGTGTAGCACATTCTTTCGCTTTGGTTTTCCTATTTAAACCAGTGTATTTTCATAGAAAACACATTAGTAACTTTACCTTTCTATATACTACATCTGGATTGCAGCCTCCTTGTGAATGCACACCATAATTACTTCATTCCTGGACTTTATCAGAATTCATGAGCCAGCAGAACTGTTGAATGCAGCTCTCCGAGTAATTGAACCTAACAAGATGACCAGCAAGAATTGTCAAAGGAAGTCAGAGAGTTTTTCTCACTCTCTGATAACCATAATTTATTCACACCTTGGTTGCCTACCTATGAATCTCCTAAGTAGTAATTCCACTTTGGTGTTACCAAAACCAGAAAGAGAATAACCTAGAATTTCATGCTATAAATTTACCTTGGTAACGGTAAATGAAAAGATGAACAGAGAAGAGTGATTAATGAATCCAATGACCTAACCTGAAGAATATTAAATTCAAAGTTAATTCTCACAAAGTCTTTGTCTACCTAACTTACCAGGTAGAGAGCATATTCAACTGATTATCTGAATTTTAAGCTTTTCCCAGTTATTTTTGGCCTCCTTAATTCAACATATATTATACAAATAGACATTTTGCTGGATGCTGAGGATACATCAGGCAAGACAAAAATCTCTGTTTCAACTGAGCTTATAGTTCAAAGAAGGAGTTAAATAAATAAGAAATTAGTAAACTGTGGGTTTTTATTCATGATTTATTAGCCAATGTGCTGGGTGTTAGGTAACAACAGTGAGCAAGACAGACAAGCCTCTGCCCTGATAGAGGGTACAGGTTAAGTCCTAAGACAGCATCAAGCATTAGATCTTGTCACACAGGGGCTACTTAAACCAGCCTCATTATGGAGGCAGTGACAGCTTAGCGACACCTGAATAGCAAATAACACTAGTCCGTGGCCAGACTAGGGGCAAGGAAAGGCAGACTATCCTGATGCATTTGCCCAAAACGCAGAGAGATCAGCCCATAGTCAGGGAACTAGACATAATTCAGTGGGCCTGATGTTGAGGATTACAACAGGAATCCGTGAAAGCAGAGGTAAGCAAGCAAACAAGTGAGGAACCAGATCAGGAAGGCCGAAATAAAGTGGACCATCATAGAATGAGGTGGGCTGGTTGGGTTCAAATCCTGGTTCAAACACTTATAAGCTCTGTCTTGATGAATCATTCTATTATCAACCTGGTTAACTTGAAACTCATATTTCATAGTCTGTCTTCCTGGTTAGTCCTGTGTTAGCACTGACCAGATAAGGAACTAGTACAAGATTTGAGGGATGGAAGTGAAGCTGCAGCCAACCCTCTGAAGGTCATCACGGTTGGATGCAGAGGGGGACAGGCTTAGAGGTGCCCGGAGGATCCCAGGTTGTCCTCACCATCCTCTGTTCTACTCCCAGCTCTTCTTCTCCTCAACTCTGGCTCCTCTGACCAAGAACAGCCTGAGGAGCACCACTGGATGCTTAATTGCAGACCCACAAAGACAACAGCTCCCACAGACCTATCTGCCAGCACCCTCACGGTCCCACTTGAGGGGCTAAATGTGCTTGGTTTTTCTCATTGACCTGCTAGTGACCCCTCTGATTTTCCAGCTTCTCCTTTAAGACCTTCTTTTCAACAGCTCATAATACTATACTGACACTACAATAAATTCCTTACCCCATAACTCAAAGTGGATCTGTTTTGCTGACTGATAAACTGGACATGTTATGTAACCTTGCCATGCTCTGGTTTCTTTATCTTAAAAGAGGACAGTAATAGTTATAATAGTCATTCTTCCTTCAAGGCAACCCAGAAAGTGGATACTATCATTTAGTGAGCATACATTATTTTAAGAAGGTTATACTTTGCTTTAAAGTGAATGGAAAATCCATAAAAGATTTTTGATGAGAAAGTGACATGACCAGACTCGTTTTAGATGATCGATCTGAGCAAGATGTGGAATGCAGATTTGAGGGGAACAAAGAGACCCTTGGAAGTCTGTCACAGTAATCAGAATTTGAGATGTTGGTGGTCCTAACTTAAGATAGTGCCCCTGGGATTGGACATTAGTAGTAGACAGAATTGAGAGCCATTAAGAAACTAGAAATGTCCTTCTCTGACTAATCTCATGAGAATAATGTCCTCAAGGTCCATCCATGTCATCACAAATGGCAAGATTCCCACTGTATGATATCACTTATGTGGACTCTAAAAAAGCTGAACTTGTGAAAAACAGAGAGTAAAATGGTGATTACCAGGGGCAGAGAGTGGTGGGGGAAGAATAGGAGAGATGTTTAAGGGTACAAACTTGCAGCTAGTAGATAAATAAGTCCAGGAGATCTAATGCAAAGTACAGTGATTATAGATAATATTGTATTATAAACATCAAACCTCCTGCCTGGCTGGCGTGGCCTGGCCCTTGAGCATCAACCTATGGTCCAGGAGATCATGGTTCGATTCCCAGTCAAGGCACATGTCGGGGTTGCAGGCTTGGTCCCTAGTGGGGGGGGGGGGCTTGTGGGTGGCAGCCGATGATTCTCTCATCATTGATATTTCTGTCTCTCTCCCTCTCCCTTCCTCTCTCTGAAATCAATAAAGATACATTTTTTAAAAACCAAAACATTAAGCCTCCTAAAAGATTAGGCCTTAATTATTCCCACCATACAAAAATAAAAATAAAAATAAAAATAATCATGTGATGTGACACAGGTGTTAGCTAATGCTACAAGGGCAACCATACTGCAATACATAAATGTACATGCTGTATACAAATCAACATGCTATAGATCTTAAACTTACACAATGTTGTATGTCAAATATATTTCAATTAAAATAAGTAAAAATTTAAAAAGAGATGAACACACAAAAAAATACTGAAAGTGACAGAACTTGGTAAATTATTAAATATGGAAATGGAGGAAAGAGAGGAATGGAAGATTACTTTCAGGCTTCTAGTTTAAGTCATTGGGTGGATTATGATGCCATTTTATTGAATCAGTAAAAGTGGAAGAAGAACTTGTTTGGTGAGTAAGTGAAGAGATTTAGCTTTGACATGAAGAGTCTGCAGTGCCCGTGAGACACCTAACTAGAGATGTTAAGAAGGAAATTGCTTATGTTGGGTGTTCTGCGTAGAGGTCAGGCATGAATGGTTGCCCCTTGTTCTTCCATTATATTTAGGAGGTAACCACACTTTCAACAAAGGCAAGGAACTGAGATGCTGAGGTATTGGATTTTTGTCTACCTCAGCATTTCTAAAACTTATTGGTCTCAGGAACACTTTATACTCTTAAAAAAAACCTTTGAGGACCCCAGAACAATTGTGTTCATGTATATTTAATATGAGAAATTTATACTCAGAAATTAAATTATTTTTAAAAATTATATATTATTTCAATATGATAATAAGCCATGGCATACACTTTTATGAAAAATAACTATTTTTTCAGAAACAAAAATATTAACAGATAAAAGTAACCTTGGTTTTTTTGTTTTGTTTTGTTTTTAAATATACCTATTGATTTCAGAGTGAGGAAGGGAGAGGCAGAGAGAGAGAGAAACATCAGTGATGAGAGAGTCATTGATCGGCTGCCTCCTGTACGCCCCCGACTGGGAATCAAGACCGCAACCCAGGCATGTGCTCTGACAGGGACTTGCTTTACTTTACCAATTTCTTTAATATCTGGCTTAACAGGAAATAGCTAGAGTCTTATCTTTGTTTCCACATTCAATTTGTTGTAATATCAGCTCTACAGTACAGTTATAGCAAAAAGAGGAAATAATATCTTAGAATTATTATAAAAATAGCTTTGACTCCCTAGATCCCCTGAAAAGGTCTCAGAGAACCCTGGGATGCCAGGACCACACTTTGAAAACCACTCTTTTTTGTGAACATTGAGTCAAAAGGGGTGATGCTCAGGGTGGGAACAGAGAGGAAGACCCAGAAACTCAAAATCCTCAGTGGATAAAGGGCAGTTAGTGGGAGATGGGCAGTTGACAGTGAGAGAGTAAATAAGATGCAGCTGAAATATGATGTTCACATGGTTCAAGTGGACATGAGGTCTTAAGAGAAAAGGAAGAATTAATGAGTGGGCTTGAAATAATTTGGGGAAATGAGAGCAATTCAGGTCACATCTCCATTTCCTCAGTGGGTGGTATTGGGAGAAAAAGCAGCACTTACAGGAGAAGATTGTTGGGGAAGCAGTGTTTTCTAGAAGAGCCAGGTTTCAGCTAGCAAGAAACAGAAACATAAGTTTTATGTTAATGAGGTGAGGGAATTTCAGTATTACATGTAGCAAGTGCTATTAGTTGCCTAAAAATATCTATTCTCCCTTCCTTCTTTGGAAACAAAACCCCAATTCCTAATTGGCCATACTGCCACTAGGAATCAATCCTATACTGTCCTGACCCCCATCCAGGTAGGTATTGTCACGTGACTAATTCCTGGCCACCCAGATGGAAGTGCAAGTGTTGTCTGGGGCTTCTAGAAAGACTCCTTAAAAGTAGTTAAGTGTGAAGGAGGCCTCCCGCCCTTCTGCCTGGAATGGGTGTGAGACAGACTGAAAGCATGATCTAATAAATATATATGGAACTTTGCACTCAGCAAATGTAGCATACATATTATTTTCAAGCATGCAAAAAAGAATGTCAACATTCTACCACTTAATACAAATATTAATGTATTTCGAAGGATTGGGATTGCACAGATCACGCTAGGTTTGAACACACTGTCTCCCAAATATTTCCAGCTGATTGACTGATTGATGAAAAAAGAAGGGGAAATTTGCAGGCTTCTGATTGTGCTCCTGAAGGAAATCCTTGCCCTTTGCACAGGAAAATAAAAGCTTTTACTTAATTCCCAGGACAACCAGTGCATATTTGAGACAGCAGAGCAACTAGATGCATGATTTTCTAGCCCTTTAGAGTCAGCCTAAAACTTCTGAAAGGGTCCTAGATCAGGTAAAGCAGCAGGCATCAAGTTGAGCAAGGTTTCCCACACTAATTTGCATGCAAATCACTACCCTGACTGTCTTTATCTATGCTTCTCAAAATGATGTCCTGGGGCCAACAATATCAATGTCATCTTGGCGCTCCTTAGAAAAGCAGAATATCAAGCTCCACCCCAGAACTACTGTGGGATAAATCTATTGTAGCCATGATAACAAAAGTCTAATTATCAGCCTCAAAATGACTTCTTGTTAATTCACCTACTTAATGACTATTGATTAGAGGCTTATTGTGTGCTGGATATATGCAAGACTCTGAAGGAGACGATGATGAACAGAACAAAATCCTCGCCCTTCACGGTGCTTGTGGTTTGTTCGGGAAGCCAAGCGTCAGAGGATGATACAAGGAGTTTACTTGAAAACACACATGCCTAGCACAGCCCTGGCTCACTAATCCTCAATAAAGATTTGAGTCAACTCGAGAGAACTGATTTCCAGGGCTGCATATCATCTGGAAACCAGTGGAAGTCTTTTTTAATGAAGTGATAGTTAAGCAGATACCTGTCTCTGCTGTGCATAAAACTTTTAAATAAACAGTGATAGGTCCTGATATGGGAAGTAAGGGGGTAGAGTACTCTTAGAAGAAAGAGCAATTGAAAAATTTCAGAAGTAGGAAAGGACAGGGTAATTCAAGGGGCGTATTCATTTTTTAAGAAGTATATTAAATAAGACATTTTAGTCAAATGAATTTCACTAGGAAAAAAATTAATTTAAAATTATAATGTCACTTTCTAAATTCAGAAAAGGTAAAAGTTTATGTGTTTTGTTTTGTTTTGTTTTGTTTAGCTATGTCTGATTTGATTTAGATAGGGACCACCAAATTAATATGATAATTATTTTTTAAAATATTACAGATGTCCCTTTTTCTCCCCAATAATATGATAATTCTTAATCAAAAATTTTAGTTTTTAAAAATTTTTTTGCATACTTATTAGAGGTCCAATCCAGCAGAACAAGGCAAGAGAAAAAAGTAAAAGGATAAGATTAGAGAGAAAGGAATATGTGATTATTCATAGATGCTATGATTGTCTACATAGGAAAAAATGTAAGTGTCTCTAGATTAACTATTAGAAGTCATAGTTGACTATTTTAACTACATATCTTTTTGTATTTCCAAAGCAAATGGCATAATTTTAAGTGACATTATTTGTAGTGATGACTTAGACTTAATTTTTAGGGTTGGACAATTTAAGAAAATAAACATACAAATTTACTTATTGAAACCACTCCATTCCTCTGATAATAAAAAACAACAGCATTTGAAGGAGCCTTCCTACTCCAGACTTCATAACATTAATGCAGAATTTCTTCCCATGTTAACATGGCTGATTGAGATTACTGCGTGTGACTATTTGGGACTGCAAAACAATACTCTGTTTTCCTGTTCATTGAGTTTTATGGATATGGCCAAAATGACCATACTATTGAGGTTCAATTTCCTAGAAAATTTAGTAAGTCATGTTAAAAATTAAAATTAAAATTTACTCAGAGTATTCTCAGAATACTGGAAAGAGCAGAGAGTAAACGGTAAATCAATTAAAGAAACATTGAGCCCAAGTTGTTATATTATCTTGGTTGAACTAGAAACTTAATCTTCCTGCAATGGATGACCTAATTGTATTACTAGAGTCCCTTTCTAGTGGCAGAAAACTCTTCTAAACATCCCACAGTGACTAAATGTATTAGAGGATGCTTCTTTTATATTTCTCTAAAAGTTGAAACTATTTTTAATCAGCTTTATTGAGGAATAATTTACATAAAATATACCCATTTAAGTGTTTAATGTGATAAATTCTAACAATGCATATAGTAGTGCAACCAACACCACAATCACATTACAGAAAATTACTAGAAACTACCTTTTTTAAATTGTCATTTATTCTTTCACTTATTTAATAAATATTTTCCAGCATCTATTTTGCAATAATATATGAATACATTATACGAATAAAACACATAGGCTCTGGTCTCAAGTGCTCATGGTAACACCGTCATATCGCCTATGAGATGGGCCAGAAGACCAAGCTACCCTAAACAATTCCAGAAATCCATCCAAGAGAAAATTATCATTTATTGAGAGCCTACTTTGTGGTGGTTACTCTACATCCATGAGTTCTTTCAATAAAATATTTCACTTAAAGAAAGCAAGGCAATACAGAATAATAGTTAAAAGCCAAGGCTGTGAAGTTGACTGTGTAGGTTCAAATCTCCAACTCTGTCACTTACTGGTTTTGAAATCTTGGACAAGATATTGAACATCTTTGCACTTCAGTTTCCTCATCTGTGAAACAACTGGTAATAATCCCTCCCTGACAGGGTTAGTCCATGTAAATAAACTGGTACATGTGAAGCACTGAGAAGAGTTCCTGGTGTATAGCAAAAACTCATAAATGCCACCTGTTCATTAATCATTATGATAGCCCCATGTGAATGTACTTATAACCTCATTTTACAGGTAAAATACCTGAAGTACACATTTAAATACCTTGTCTGGGATCACACAGCTAGCAAGTTTCAGACTGTAATTTGCAAACAGGTCTGTCTGATCCCAAGCTCATGCTCTTTCCACTACATCTTGGTTGAATTAGAAAGTGGCAATAAAAAGGGGGCCAGGGAAAGACATAGATGAGTCTATTCATCTTTCCCTCCTCCTTGAAATCCTCTTGTTCCTTTCCCCTCCCAGTACCTCTGAAATAGTGATTCCTAACTGTAATGATGCTGAGGTGCACCGCCCAGATCACCACCTTAGAAACAAGGCAACCTGTGCCTCTCCACCCTCCCCACCCCCCCAATGCCAGAGATAATAATTTAGTAATTTGGCTATTGGCCCAAACTGCATCCTTCTCTGGGAATTACTTTTGGCCAAAGGTAGTGTCCCAAGGTCAGGTCCCCTCCTCAGGGATTCCTCTTACTTAATCACTGGTTAATGTGACATTTTTCAAGTCCCCAGGGCCTCCTTGCTCTAATCTGGGACACTCCCACTTGCAGCTCCCAGTGGTATCAGCTGAGGCCTCTGTTACAACCGACTCTCCCCAGTCTGCTTCCCTCACAGGTGCTGCTCCAGGAACACTTCCCAGGAAGCCTGCCACATGCAGACCTCCACCTCAGAGTCTGTTTCCAGGAGACCCAACCTAGGACTTGGCACTGGAAGTAGTCCTAGGGACGGTTCTGTAATAGGGCCTTGGAGGGGAACAGAGGTGGAACACAAAAGCCCCTGGAGCACTGCAGCAGTGCAGTTGTTTACCAGCGGTGAAGGAATATTGGGTGATGGTGGGAGGAATGCACTGGGAGGTGTTATTTTCTCAGGCATTTGAGAAGTATGGGGAAATAGTGGTTATACCCACGGGGAATCAAATAGCTGTTGTTGGGTGTTACTGATGCATTAGAAAAAGATAATGAAGATAATGGTGATGAATCACCATTTTAAGAAGTGCGAGTAATAGACCTTCCTTGGCAAAGAGGTTCATGTCCCACAGGTGGAGGGCAGAAAAGCAGGGGTCAGGCTTTGACCTTGATTAGGAACAAAGCTTGCTTTCTCAAATCTGACAACTCAGCTTGTTTATAGCACCCAGACTTGGAAGGGCCTGAGACTTGGGATAGGAAAATCTCAGTCAATGCTTTCAAGAACTTCGAAATCTCAGATTCTGCTGAACCCTTCTGGTCTGCAGAGCGGCCAGCCCTCTCTATTGAAGACTAGTGTACCAAGCCTTTCTGAAAGGAGAGCAGAAGCCTCTGCCTTGCAAGAAACACACACCCCAGAGGACAGGAGATAAACTCTGAAGGCTCAGGAGCCTGCAGCATCAGTGACAGTTTTATGGGCATGCAAAGAACCCCCTTGGAAAATAAAGGGCAAATTGCTTCATCTCAGATCTACCATCACTGAGAAAGAAGCACAGTGCTTTGCAGGCCTCCTCAGGTTTTGGAGATAGCTTACCCAACTCTCTCAGGCCCAGTGCCCCTTCTTTATAATGTATATTGTGTGGTACCCTATTTAGGATCCTGAAATTAAATTAATTGATAATGTATCTTCAACATGTATGTTTAAAAATATTCAGTAAAATATGCTAACTAATATAAATGAGAAGGGATTAATTAATAATAAATTAGTACATACTTTCATATGTAAATACTTCAATTCAACTACACTAAAAGCCATAATGAAGTAATCAGATTCTTTAACCTATATCTTTAATTACCAATTGTGACAATTATAACATAGATTGATACAGCTGTGTAACTCAAATGCCAGGAATGATGTCATCAACTAACTGTATGATTTTCTAAAATGGTAAGCAACACTTGGAAAACTTCCAAACATAAAAAAACACAATTATTTATCAGGTAGTTACATTTCTGGAAGAAAAAAAAAACCACCTTGTATATTAAAACCATGAAAAATATACCCTTTGTTTATATATCCTTTGTAAAATAGAGTCAGTTCTGGACTCAAAACATGTTTTTACCTGCATCAGTGTCCACCAGGATATTCAAAAGTCATATGCAATGCAAGAGAATTTTTATTGTGTAGAACCGTCCTTTCATTGCAGGACACTAAATTCCAATAACACTTCCAATTTCAGTCTTTGCAATGCCCCCAAATGCCCCTGTTGGAGAACATGCTCTGCTGCTGTGTCTGAATTTCCCGTCTCCTTTGCCACTCTTTACATGCGGCCCCAGGGAACTAGTGGAAGGCTGGGAACTCCAAGTCCTCATCTTCCGCATAGATCTCCCTGAAGCTCAGGCTTGTGTCTTCAACATTTTTCAGGATATAGAGCCTGGATATCCCACTTATACCTCAAACTCAACATGTCCAAATCATTTTATTAACTTTTATAAAATGTACTTCTATTTCTGCGGTCTTAATCTCTGGCACTATTATACATCCATCTTTTTGCTGTTTTTAATCGTGGCCCAAGGATATTTTTTCCATTGATGTGTAGAGAGAGTGGAAGGGAGGGAGGGAAGGAGGGAAGGACAGAGGCGGGGCGGGGAGAAAGAGAGAGAGAGAAAGCGAGAGAGAAACATTGATGTTCATGTGAGAGACACATCGACTGGTTGCCTCCAGAATATGCTCCCAGCCCACCGGAGCCGGGGATGGAACCTGCAACCTAGGTACGTGCCCTTGACCGGGAATCGAACCCACGACCCTTGGTGTGCTGGTCAATGCTCTAACTGCCAGGGCCATATACCCATCTTTGGCTCCCCTTGTGAATGTGATCATGTCACTCTCCCGATTTAGACTCTTTAGGCTGAACTGATGCTTCTGTGTTCCTAAATAATGCGTGTGTGTTCTTCAATCACGGCTTGTACCACATTGTATTTTTATTGCTTGTTTGTCTCTGTGCCATGAAGCTGTAAATTCCCTGATGTTAGAAATGGTGTTTTAGTCATCTCTGTATCCTCAGTGCTCAGCACAGTGCCAGACACAGCACAAGCAGTCAATAAATATTTACTGAATGAATGAAATATTTATAAGCAACCACAACATTAGAGACTAATTTAAAGTGAGTGAGGTAAGAAATAACTTGATTCTATCAGATGCAGATTTTAGTGATCTTAATCATAATCAATAAAATGATTAACTATCACCATTCAGAATTCTTTTAGGAAAAAATAGTAACTTAACTAAATTGAATGCATTCTTGACTATAAATGAACAACAATAAAAAAGCTTGGCCTGATAACTTAGTGAGTTTATTTTTCCTGTTTGAATGAATGAGCTGTTAAGAAACTCTCTTCTATTAATAAGAGGAAAGTGGGCTTCCTGCTGTCCTTTTTCTTATTTATTTATAAATAGTCATTAAATATCAACCATGTGCAAAAAACTATTCCAGAAAATAAAGCGTTGAAGGCGGGGAAGATAACCATGGTGACGAAGAATGGTTTTTCCTTGGGTGCTCAAAGTGTGAGAGGGGAAACAGGCAAGTCAATAAAAATCAATCACTGCACTGTGGCAAGAGCAGCCGTGAGGTTATGTACAAAGCGTTAGGAAAGCACTGCGCCTCGTGATCAATGTGCCTTTGAGGGAGAGGCATTGTCACAGGGCCGTAGGCCCCAGGTTATTGAAATCTTGTGTACTTACGTTTCCATTCCAGTTTAGGGGGAAAAGGGAAGAGGGCTAGAATAACAAAAACCAGAGCGAGCCGGCCTGAACCGAAAGGTGCTGAATCTGACCTCCAGGAGACCCTGAACTTCGTCGCACCCTGATTATAATAGTTGGCATGCTAACCGACACACCCACCTGCACCTGACAGATCCAGCTCTGGCCATATAAGGGAAGAAAGGGGTGGTGCCCCAACCCCAGAAAAGTAATGCATGTGCCTTCCCCTCATTATGTCACCCCCATAATCATCCGTCTCCCCCAGACTTCTCTAGAAGTTCATTGGTGAGGTTCCCTCCTGCTTCTCCATTCTCTGGCCACTGAACACAGCTTGTGCTGCTGAAGGCCCAGCTTGTCTTGTTTCCAGCTCTGCCACAGGGAATGGAGAAAGAACCCTTAGAAGGACAGAGGGTCCTTCCTGGCAACTGCGTCCCCACAGTACAGACCTGGACGATCTGCACTGGTAATGGTACGGAGCAGGCTTCTCAGATAAACTAACATTGGAATTGGGTTCAGTTATGGTAGCAGTCAGGGTAGGCAAGAGGAAGCCATGGGAACAAATGCACCAACATTTCTGTTGCAATTTTGTCCAAAGTTTCTCTCTCACTCTCATTCCACATCCATGTTTGGCAGGGAGCTGCTGCTCAGCAGAGACGTCATCTCAGCAGGTGCCCTGTCATAGCTGCAGGGGGAGGGGACGCGGGACTCCCCGTCCTCTCCATTTCTGCCTGATACAGAGCACATCTGTTCACAGCACGGTGGAACAAGGAAGTCACATGACCATGTCTAAATTAAAATGGGACGGGGCAGAGCAATCCTACCAATGCCTGAAAACAGGAGAAATGGTCCTCTGTAAACAGCCCTGAAGGTTATCCGTACTGAGGATGAATGAGACTACGTTACAGGAGGAGCGAAGGCAGGTCACTCCAGACAGGAGGAGCGGCAGGCAGGCTGTGTGGTGTGTCTGGGCCGGGACATTGTCTAGCGTTGGCTGTGCATAGGCTATACAGCCAGAGACGCTACGAAACAGTGGGAAAGGCAGGTTGGGGCCACACTGAGTGCCTTGTTAGCAAACTGAGGGCTTTAGGCTTTTATCTGTCAGTAACAGAGAATAATTTCAAAAGTTTTGAGTCCATCCAATTGGCACATCCCGCTAAACTGGGAGACATTGCCAAAGTTGTAGCAATTGATTAGAACCACTACGCTTAAAAAGGAATCTACGTGAGAGAGCAAAGTACCTTTTTACCCTCTAAAACCTGCATCCACAGGCTCTCTGGCTGCAGGACCTTGGGCTGATGTTTGTGTGAGTCCATCACTGCCTTCTGGCTGGAGGCTCTGACACTTCAGGTAAGGGTTACAGCCCCTGCAAACAATAGGGGGCACTGAACTGGGAATTCACCCTCTAAACTGAAAGCCACAATTCCCCCCTGTGACTTAAGGGTAACCGAGGTTTTGTTTTAAAATGAAGGGTAAAATTACTTAGGCTAAAGATGCCCCAGGGACCATTAGGTATCCATCACTTAAAGCTGAAATTATAGGAATTGCTCTAGAGAATATGTGGCGCTGTCTCCTGTTGTTCATTTAATGGCCTGTTTATTAGGAAGTTTAGTGAGGGTTCTATATCAAACTCAAAGTTGTTTCCATCTGATCATACAGGGAGAGGGTCTAAATAAACAGGAAACATAGGAATAATTAACTTATCTGTCCAAAGGACATTGATGAGAGATTTTAGGTTTAAACTCCACTATGGTAACTAATTCCACATACAAGCTTTCCCCACCCCACCCCCATCATAAACCAAGTTTAATACAGATATAGGCATAGGTATAGATACCAAAATCCAGTCACTCACTCATTTATTCATTTACTCCAAATCTAGCCAGGGTCCAAGCTTGATCTCAAACAGGAAATCAAACATGACAAACATGCCTAATAAATAAATACGTTAAGCTCTCTAAGAGTTGAGTAAAAATTTTCATGGGCACGTGGAGTCAGGCCTAGGAGAAGGGGTCAGTAATCTACCCTTCTAGAATCTTGGTCCCACTGTACCTGACTGGGCTTTGTATATAAAGAGGCTGCAACCAGGAGCTGAAGCTGCTGTTGTCAGAAGAGACAGGACACAAACAGGGCTCCTCTTGTGCTCCAGTGGCCAAGTGTGTCATAGCATGGAGTTTCTCATTAACATGCCATATCATGGACTCCAGGGAACGCAGTGTCATTTTTTAATACCCAGAGGATGTGCAAGCAAACTTCCTTGTAGCACAACTCCAGGGAGTTCCAAATATTTACATTGAAGTGCATAAAAATGCTTCTCCCTGAGGCTGTGCAGGGCATAACCTTTATGGCCCTACACAGACCTACAGAACTTCAGCAACCCTGTTCAGAAGATCAGAAGGCTGCAGTTGAGCAAAGATATTAGCATGGCCCTGTAGAGCCCCTCAAGCAGCTTCTAATCAGCAGAAATCAAGAAGAGAGCTGGAGCAGAGGCCAGGGCAGATCTGCTGTTCAGCTCATAAAAGACATTCCTTTCAAACTCCCAGAAATCACTGGGCGAGACAGGCAGGGGACCTGATGGTCCTGCAGCTGGCCTGCAAAGAGCGAGAGTTATGGCTGTTGGTGTAGCAGTCATAGGGCCCGGAGGAACTTGGCTTATAATTTATTAAAAAATATTTATTGAGGACCTAATGTGCCAGAATACTGTACTATATATTTTTCAAAGAACATTTCCAAGAATCGAATAAAAAATAAAAAGCCAATTCATTTCATCCTGGAAATTTTGTCTATACTCATACATTTTCTTCTGTGCAGCATCCTATCCTATGCCTCCCCCATTCAGAATAACAGCCAGTTCTGAGGGGATGGGGCCTGTACACACACGCACGCATGCAGCACACGTACACATGTCTGTTCAGGTTCTTCTTGCTCTGTTTATATTCTCATTTAAACAGAAATAAATACTAAAATCCCCACAGGTGCTTTTTTTCCCTCCTGACTACATCCAGCATAAGTGATAAAACAGAAAAGATTTTCTCTTTTTCCTTTCAAATTCCAAGTGGTAATAAAAAAGGAAAAGTTCCAATAAACATTGGTGGTGTGGCCAGGTTTGGTGGAGACATAATCTTTCCTTTTGTGTTCCAATTCATTGCCTTCCTCTAATTGGGTCTACCCTCAGAACGTCCCTGCCAAAAAGGAGACACAGAGAATGAAGGGACTAATTCAGGTACACTGTGCCCTCAAAACAGCTTTACCCTAAATATTAAGGCCATTTAACCCAAATAGCATCTCACCTTAAATTTTCTTGGTTTACCTTAGACTTGAATCACTTACATAAATAAATGGAAACCTGTGAAAATGGCTCATAGATATGATTTTACTCTCCACGTATGTAAAATCCGCACTTTACTTTGAAGTCTGGTTTCGGTGCCACATACCAATACAACATAAAAACAAGAAGAAAAAAGTCAGCAAACCCTGCCAGCAAAGTCAACTTTCCCCCACAAGATCCAAATATTCCAGGTTCACAGTACACATAAAACCTTTTATACTGTTGCATTGGAAAGGATATTTCCAGCCATCCACCCATCCATTTTTTTAACCTTTAAATATCTTAATTGCCCAGATCATGCTTCATACTGTAGTTCTCACCCTAGACATGAAACTGTTAAGCCTCAAGTGACCGCCGATTTCTATTTTAGAAAAAGAAGCTCGCTACTCAACAAAATAAATTTATTTCCTCATGTAGATTAACATTCAGAGACTGCCCCCTCCCTCCCCAAGACTCAGACTCTAGACTAAGCTAATGTTTAAGCAGCAGTTTACCTGGTACTCTGACAAAAGTTACATCAGAGGGCCTTTGTTAAATGTCCTTTCAGAGGTGATAAATGAGAAAGCACTTTAACAGAAATTGATTTAAGCAAAACTCTTGGCCCACTTAACACTTTTTCTCACACCATTTTCTCTGCTGATGTAAAGTTCAGGTTGACAGCTAAAGAAAGGACGCTAACATAGTAGAGGAAAAAAGATTTCTTACAACAAAAAAAAGATGACATGGGGAACTGAGATTTCTATTAAAATAGTTGTGCTTGATCTGCTGATCAAACGGGACTACTTCAGAATGGACTCTATGGAATTAGTACGCTTTCTGTTTTAGTTGTGTTAGAATTTATATACCTTCATGAGAATTACTTGCCTCATATCTATTTAGCAGTCACCCCTCAAATATTTTTTTATGAGTGAGGTTGGATGCTTTTGGGATAGAATTCATTTTTGTTTGATATAAAGAATATATTTTGATAAGTGTCAGTGACTCTGCCACTTTAAAAAAAAAAAAATCATTGCTTATTCGACACCTGGAAAAGTGATCTCTCGGTTTTAAATTTTCTGATGGAAAAGCAATTACATTTTAAGTAATGTTTCAATTATACTTCCCGTGAGTCTTGTGGAAGTAACTCTGAGCTCTTGTTTCTTCTTAACACCTACCACCAAGCACAGATTTAATGAAGACCTGAATATGATAATATCATACCCAAATATCACAGGTGAGAAACAGCAACTGTGTTTCTGGCTTCAGTTATGCTAACCACATAAACAGTCGTATTGTTTATGATTAAAGTAAATGGCCAGTTTAATATAGAAAACCACTACTGTGGCCAGATCAGTTAAAATAGTCAAACTATTTAACAGTATCGTCCACATTTATATTAGTCAAGTTCTCAAAACCTTAGTTATAAAATCTTTCTTTAACCACTTAATGAAGATATTTTTCGATCTTAAGAAGGACATGCCATGAGCGATGATTGAAAGTAACAGTAAAAAAAAACTACTGAGAAATTGAGGCTGATCTTGTGCAAAAACAGAGGGGGTTACATTACAATGGATGGTAATTTTAGCCTGGCTTAGGCAGCACAAACATTGTGACTGAAATATTTTTTCTAATAGAAAACATGTGAATAGACTGCTGTGTTCTGAAGTCAACTGGCATAAATATGCTTGTATATTTTATGAGATAAGTGCCGGGATCCAGGTGGCAAGTGGTAGCAGGTGTAGGATTCACGGCCAGTTTTGTGGTTTATCACATCCCCTTACAGGAAATGAAAGGGGGAAAAAGAAGAAAAAAGCAGAGGCCGTGAAGACGGTCAAGGGCTATTGATGCTCCTAAGTACGTCCTTAACTTCCCTGGCTGGCATTTTACAGTCTCGCCTGTGTCATAACAAACGGAGAACCAGTTCTACAGACAATTTTGTCATAATCTGGTGACACAGCACAGTCCTTATTTAGGTCGCTGGCTAGAGACAGGGCAAGCAGGGATAAGAAACCCAGCCCGACTTAGTAAAATGTGTACAGAATACGTTGGTAAGGAAGTAAATTTTTATTATTCTCAAGTATATATAATAATAAATTTAAAGTACAAATTAGGGCCATTCTTTAATGATTAGAATGAGAAGAAAAATAAAATATGCTTTAATGAGTAGAAAAAGACAAATCTGTGGGTTAGTTCTGAAAAAAATAATCTTTCAACAGGGCCACTGAGTATGAATGTGTGGGTTTTGGTCTGTACGAGGGTGCCCAGCCCAGGAGGCCAGGGGGAGGTGAAAAGCAGTGGACACTCCCCATGCCATGCCATACACCCTGGTGGGGGCCTATGTCTGCCCAGAGAGGGAATACCTTCCTCTTATTCTTACAAAGGCACCCTTTGGACAAGCAGAGGCCCTGCTTTAAAGAGAATATTCCATGTTTTCCAGGGCCCATGAAAATAGAAACTCACATGTACTGGTATAGGTGTTAAATTAGTACAAGTTGTTAGAAGGGCAATTCAGAAATATGTATAACCCTTAATATATTCCATATCCTTTGTTCCTTCAAGGCTCATCTTTAGAAATTTATTTTAAGGTTAGTTGTTGGGGTGATTTAAAAATTTTCCCACAAAAAATTTTAATACTCTTCCCTTCAAAAGATGGAGCCTAATTCATCTCTTCTTGAATGTGGACCAGATTTAGTGAAGACACACTTCTAACACACACAACATGGCAGATGTGCTGCTGTATGAATTCTAAAACTTAATTATATAGAGAAAAGCTCTTTCTGGCTTTCTCTCTCTCATATCTATTGCTCTGGGGTGGGAAGCCAGCTGCCATGTTGTAAGAACACTCAAGCAGCCTGTGGAGAGGCCCACGTGGGAAGAACTGGGGCTCCTGACAAAACCCAGCACTAACTTGCTGGCCATGAGAGTGGGCCACGAAAGTCAAGCTTTCAGCTTCTGGCAAGACTTCAGCTGACTCTTCAATAAATGGTGCTGGGAAAACTGGACAGCCACAAGCAACGGAATAAAACTAGGCCTCTATCTGATATCACACACAAAAGGCAGCTCATATGGGTTAAAGACTTGAATGTAAAGGCTGAAACCATAAAACTCCTAGAAGAAAACAGGGGTATGCTCTTTGACATCAGTCTTGGCAATGATTTTTTAGATTGACACCA
The DNA here is from genome assembly GCF_054644295.1 of Miniopterus natalensis. Lineage (NCBI taxonomy): Eukaryota > Metazoa > Chordata > Mammalia > Chiroptera > Miniopteridae > Miniopterus > Miniopterus natalensis. The sequence continues at coordinate 147,880,725 of NC_142081.1, forward strand.
AAAGCAAAAGTAAACAAGTGGGACTACATCAAACTAAAAAGCTTCTGCACAGCAAAGGTAACCATCAACAAAATGAAAAGGCAGCCTATGAAATAGAAGAAAATATTTACAAAGTATATATCTGCTAAGGGGTTAATATGCAAAATATGTAAAGAACTAATACAACTCAACAGCAAAAAACAAAAAACCCTCCCACAGTACAATTTAAAAAACCATGCGGAGGAACTGAGTAGACATTTTTCCAAAAAGACCTACATATGGCCAACAGTTACATAAAAAGGTGTTCAACATCACTAATCACCAGGGAAATCAAAATCAAAATCATGATGAGATATCAGCTTACACATGTTAGAATGGCTATAATACAAAAGACAAGAGTAAGTGTTAGTGAAAATGTGGAGAAAAGGGAACACATGCACTTTTGGTAAGACTGAAATTTGTGTAGACACTATGGTAAACAGAATGGAGGTTTTAAATTAAAAATTAAAAATAGAACTACTATATGATCCAGCAATCCCTCTTCTGGGTAAATAACCAAAGGAAATAAAAACAAGTTCAAAAAGAGATATCTGCACTCCCATGTTCATCACATATTGCGCACTGCACATTCACAACAGCCAAGATATGGAAACAAATATTCATCAATGGATGAATGCACAAAGCAAATATGAGAATATATATATTTCTATATGATAAAATATTATTCAGCCATGAGAAAGGACATCCTGCCATTTTTGACAACATGGATGGACCTTAAGGAATTATGCTAAGTAAAATAAATCAGACAAAGAAAGACAAATGCCATATGATTTCACTTACATGTGAAATCTAAAAAAGCTAAGCTTATAGAATTGTGGGAATCAGGAGGGAAAACAGAGATATTGGTCAAAAAGTACAAACTTCTAGTTATAAAATGAATAATTTTAAGTTCTGGGGATCTAGTGTACAGCATAGTGATTATAATAAATAACACTGTATTGTATATTTAAAAAAAAAAAAAATTACTTCAGATGACTACAGCCCTGGTTGACATCTTGACTGCAACCTATGAGACTCCAAAACAGAACCACCCAGCTATGCCTCTCTCTAAAACCTGACCCATAGAAAATGTGAAGATAAATGTTCATTGTTGTTTTAAGCCATTAAGTGTAGGGTAATGTGTTAATGCAGCAACAATTAACACAGATATATACAAAGCTTTCACTTGTCTATAATAACTAAGAGTAAGAAAAATTTATACATTCAATATCAGAAAGTGATTAAGAGTATTATCATGACTATCCATAAGATTAAATAAAACATAGACATTAAAAAGTATATTCTGCCCGGCCGGGCGTGGCTCAGCGGTTGAGCGTCGACCTGGGATCCAGGTGATCGGGGTTCGATTCCCAGTCAGGGCACATGCCCGGGTTGTAGGCTCGATCAATGACTCTCTCATCATTGATGTTTCTGTCTCTCTCTCTCCCTCTCCTTTCCTCTCTCTGAAATCAATAAAGATATAGTTAAAAAAATATATATATATTCTAATTGTCTAACCACCATGCTGTACACCTGAAACTAATACAAAATAATATTGAATGTAAACTGTAATGAAAAAATAAAATATAATTTTTTGTCTGTTTTTTAAATTTTAAGTAAGATTTATCAACATAGAATATATTTATTAAGTGAAAAAGTAATTTATAAGCCATTAGGCACAATATAAACTTATAGAAAAATCTTTGTATATATTTATGTATCTATAAAAAAGACCAAAAGGCTCTAAAATAAAATGGTAATAGCAATTATCTTAGGATCATTTTTTTCTTTCCATGCTAGCCTATATTTTTCAAATTTTCTGAAATAAGAATGTTATTTTTCCAGATAAAAAACATTTTTTTTTAATTGGGGGAAGGAGCAAGTTAAATTATTAGAACAGTGGAATCCCAATACTCCTGATATTTGGATTTCCTCTACAGTGTTCCTACAAGTGAACTTGTCCCTTATGTTCAATTCCTCTAGTGAGATGGCAAATTTGCTGTTCCCCAAAAGGACCCATTCCATCATTAAGCAGCTTCAATTGATTGAAAGTTCTTTTTATGATCTAAAATTAGTTTTTCCATAACTTCCATTCAAAGTTTCTGAGAGTCAACACACCTCACAAATATAATTTGTGGAGAATTAAAGGAAATTTTCATCTCTTTTATTTACATGTAAACTCTTATCAGTGAAGCATATGATTTTATTAACTTTTGGTCAACTCTTTATATTATCAATAAACCCAGACGTACTGTCAAATACAAACCATAAATTCTTTTTATCCAATTTTGCCGCAAGCACTGCCCCTAACCTCAACTTAAAGAAAATAGTTGACATTTGCACAGAAAAAAAAATTCAAATACTTTGGACACAAGAATTTCATTTTAGTAATTTAAAAGGATTTAATATTCAATAAGATGGGTCCTGAGAATTTATACTTTTAATAATACTCTTTTCAGATGATTCTGAATCTCAGATTGTGCTTTGAAAAACACTGTTTTTGAAAGTTACAAACCCTTTACTTGGAAAAACACTCGTAAACTCTGCACAAAGTTTTGGGGGTTTTGTGGACCCATCATTTGTTTTCTAGCCTGATGGTGCCTGGGTCTATTTGAGGGCTCCTACTTTCTAGCATAATTTACCTTCTGACTGTATAGAGTCATTCTTTCCACCTATTCCATATCATGGCACACATATTAAATGATCACTGTGGTTGTTTGAAGCAGAAAAGGCCAAAGTGCAGGGGAGTTCCAGACTCAGCTCAGCCTCGGAGAAGAGTCAATATTACTGCTTATGTAACCAGTTTATGGCACATTGTAGGGCCCATTATTTGGGAATCACTGGTAGTGGTCAGGTATCTTGAAACAGAGAGCCAAAATAAACATTTAAAAATATACCATGTTAACTGATACAACAATAAAAAGTGTTATCTAGATGACGAGTTAAATTGGTTCCTTTCAGGATGCACTATACATAAAAGAATGGATCTCACGTCTAGGAATATATCCTAAGAATCCCAAAACACAAATCAGAAAGAATATATGCACCCCTATGTTCATGGCAGCATTATTTACAATTGCTAAGATCTGAAAACAGTCCAAGTGCCCATCAGTAGATGAGTGGATAAAAAAGCTGTGGGACATTTACACCATGGAATACTATGCAGCTGTAAAGAAGAGGGGTCTCTTACCCTTTGAGACAGCATGGAGGGACCTGGAGATTATTATGCTAAGCAAAATAAGCCAGTCAGAGAAAGACAAACATCACATTATCTGACTTGTATGTGGAACCTAATGAACAAAATAAAATGAATGAATAAAATAGAGCCAGAGGCATGGAAACATGGAACAGACTGATGAATCTCAGAGGGAAGAGGGGAGGGGGGGCAGGAAGGGATTAACCAAAGAACTTATATGCATATGTACATTGTCCATGAACACCAACAGTAGGGTGGTGAAGGCCTGGAGGGGGGAATTGGGTGGATGGGGCAATGGGGGGGAAATAAGGGGAGACATCTGTAATACTCTCAACAATAAATATTAAAAAAAAAAAAGAGAATGGCATGGACTCTCAAATAACCCTTAGAGGGGCATAAAAACCCAAGTGTGAGCAATTCTTAAATATCTTTATTCAGTAAACAATGATTAGTATATATTATTACGTGCTTAATAAACTTCCAAAAGTGATAGATTTTCTCACCCTTAACATTTGGTAGAATTTTTTGAGAAGAAGAAAGATGAAGGAGAAAAATGGACATGCTTATCTGATTTGAGTTTGTAAATGAAAGTTTGGACCAATGGATACAATCTCTGAGTAACCCCATTGTGTAATTTAGACTATATGTGTATCATAGATTCAAAAAGATTAGGAAAACAAAGACTAGAATCTGAGACTTCTGGTTTAAGTAGTAGATTGAAAGGAATTTTCCACTGCTCAATACTTAAAGTTAGCTATAATAAAAATAAAAAGATTATCCAACATTCATTAAGCGCTGACTATATGCAGGAGATTGTTCTAAAAGCTTTCCATGTATTAACTGATTTAATCTTAATAGCAGTCCTTTGAGGAAGGCACTTGACAGACTGGGAAGCTAACACCATGGAAACTAAATATCTGACCCCTAGTCTCAGAGCAAGCAAGTGGCAGAGACCTGAAGCCAGGCAGTGTGGCTCCAGAATTTCATGCCTTTATCCACTCAACTAAAGCTGCCTTTCCTCATTTAAAAAAAAAAAAGCACAAACCAACAAAAGAAAAATTTATCAAATCACCAAATATGGAAAGAAGCATAACCCATTGTAATACGAAACAGCCATTTTTGGAATCAACTGATGGTGAAAGACAAAGCTTGGTCAGAGTCCAGCCCTCAACTTTCCAGAAACCATAATGGTGGGTTCACAAAAATCTAAGAATTCCCACAAAAACTTCAAAATATGGAAGAAAGGAAACTGAGTTGGTTGTATTATCAAATTCCTCTTCTGACTGAGAAACAGTGGGAAAGGGCTGAAGGGGAAAATGGGTGAAACAGCAAGTCATCCAAAGCCCAAGAGATCTCCTCGGTGTGAACTGGATTGAGTCCTCATTAGCTGGAGTGAACTCTTGCACAGGATATGTAATAAAATCTCAGGAAAAAGGTACAGGACCTCAGGTAATCTAACACAGCCTGCACACTACTCCCCCCCACTCCCCAGCATTCCTTTTAAGTACAGAAAAAAGGGTAAGAACACAGAGGCTCTCAAGCTGTCGGTGGGAAGTGAAAAAGCAACCCCTCGGATAGTATGGAAGAAGCTCAGAAATCACCCACAAGTTATCAGGGCAAAGAGAGTGGAGGGAGTCGCCCCGGCACGAACAGTACAAAAAGAAATAGCACAGCAGCTCTGCAGCGTGTGAACATTAAAATGACAAGATACCTCACTGTGGTTTTAATTGGCATCTCTCTGATGATTAGCGATGTTGAGCATTTCTTCACATGTCTCTTGGCCATCTGTATGTCCTCTGGAGAAGTGTCTATTCAGGTCCTTTGCCCATTTTTTAATTGGATTTTTTGTCTTCCTTTTGTTAAGTAGTATGAGTTTGTTATATATTTTGGATATTGACCCTTTATCAGATGTGTTGTTGGCAAATATGTTCTCCCATACAGTGGGCTCCCTTTCCATTTTGTTGATGGTTTCTTTTGCTGTGCAGAAGCTTTTTATTTTGATGCAGTCCCATTTGTTTATTTTCTCCTTTATTTCTCTTGCCCTAGGAGATGTATTGGCAAACATATTGCTACGAGAGATGTCTGAGATTTTGCTGCCTATGGTTTCTTCTAGGATTTTTATGGTTTCACAACTTACATTTAAGTCTTTTATCCATTTTGAGTTTATTCTTATGTATGGTGTAAATTGTTGGTCTAGTTTCTTTTCTTTTTTTTTTTTTTTTTTTTTTGCATGTACCTGTCCAATTTTCCCAACACCATTTATTGAAGAGACTGTCTTTACTCCATTGTGTGCTCCTTTGTCAAATAGTAATTGAGTGTAATGGCTTGGGCTTTTTTTCTTTCATTTTTGTACTTTTGTTCATCACTTGGATTGTTTATAGTCAATATATGTCCTTTTTTAAAAATAAAAGAGTGATTAAGTTCAAGGAAGAAAAATAGGAAGGAAGGAAGTATGTTAAGATTGGTTAATCCTGAGTGGTAGACATTGGAAATGAGATGTTCTTCTTTGTGTGCATTTGCTTTTCATAAATTTCCAATAAAAAGTAAAAAAAAAAAGGAAGTATAACTGTAGGTAGGACTGAGTTTCTCACATAGACACAAAATCAAAGGATTATGTGTAAAATTTACTTGGTTGGAATTAACCGATTATTTTTAGAGCGTCCAGGACTGAAGACATAGTTCAGTCCCTATGTTCACTGTCTTGTGCGTTGTTACCAGCCCCGCGCCAGGAGTACCTGCTTCTCCTGCCACCTCCCAGCCCTCCGTGGTGCCCACACCCCTAGAAAATCCTCCCCTCCAAAGTACTGAGTGGAGCAAGACAATGAAGCCCTCCATTACTTTGTTGTCTGCTCCGAGTCGATAGACCAAGGCAAACTAGCAAGAATATGTTTTATCTATTATATTAAAATCAAGCCCAGAAGTAAAACAACAAACAAACAAAAGAACACAAGACTTGTCAGCATTTTCCTTTTCCCAGCTTGACTTGGGTTTGAGTCACAAGTGATACTGAGGAGACCACGTTTTTTCCCTCTATTGTCCCTTCTTGGAGATTTGTAAGAAGCATCTCATTGCTCCCCCATGTAAGCTGTTATGAAAATGTTGTTTTTATGTCTTTTGGAAAACGCTTGAAAAAAACTCAGGCCCGGCCAGGCGTGGCTCAGTGGTTGAGCATCGACCTAAGATCCAGGAGATCGGGGTTCAATTCCTGGTCAGGGCACATGCCCGGGTTGCGGGCTGCAGCCAATCAATGACTCCCTCATCATGGATGTTTCTGTCTCTCTCTCTCCCTCTCCTTTCCTCTCTCTGAAATCAATAAATATTAAAAAAAAAAAGAAAGAAAGAAAAAAACTCAGCAGGCAGGGCAATTACCCTAAAGTGAATGGTTAATCCATAGGAGAGAGTCACAGAGCCTGCATGTAGACTGAATGAACGCTTCTGGCTTCCTAGCCTTTACTTCTTTGTGACTACGCACTGTGTGTCCTCCCACGTTCCTGCAGTGCCTGCGGAGGCTGTCCCTCGGTGCCACGCTAATACTCAAATAGACAACGAAGGCGGCATGACCAGCCACAGGAGGATTTACTGGTTTTTGCTTTTTAACTGTCAGCAATAATGTCATGCCTTGATTGGTTGTGAAAATAATAATTTATTTTCAGGTGAGAATACTCTTGCTTACTAAAAACTGCTAATCAGGTGGCACGGTACTCTCTGATACTAAGTATTTGACAATTATAGATGCACAGTTGGTATTGTCATAATCAGAGGGTTGCACTTGAACAAAAACACTCCATGTTATTTCCTAAATGTATATCCTTCTTCATACAGCTGTCCCCAGTATCTGTATAGTGGAAGTTACTCCCCTACCTGAGAATAGAAATAATCATCCTAAACACAAGAAGAGAAAGTAAATTATAGTTCCAAGGTCCACACCCTGTGAATCAGTCCCTCTGAAGAATAGAACTCAGATTAAATGAGACTGAAGTGTGCTAACTACCCCCTTTGCTCATTTAGGGGTGGAAAAGATGATGAATAAATACAACCCTACTACTCATTCATTTAATAAATATATATATTGAGCACTAGTGAGCCTCTGGGGTTTTTTCTCTCCTCTTTTTCTAATAACAGCACCTACATGTTCCTTTAGGGGGAAACTGCTTCCCCTTTCCCACTTGCACGGAGTCTACTTGGTTCCATTGATGTAATTTCCTTTCCTGGCACATGAACCAGGATTGGTCCGTTAGTATTTTCTATCCCTTTGGCCATAATGATTGGTTCAAGGATGGCACAGACCCAAAGACAAGGACTCAGTTCTGGACTTTTACTGGAAATATTGGCAAAGAGAACTTTTCCATTGGATTGGCTCGGTGGAACAAAATGTGACTCAAAGAATATCAGCAGTCATTTTTCTACCTCAATTTCATTCAGTTGGCAGCTGAGGTCCCTTGAAAAAGGGAGGCCCTTCTTCCAGCCCTAAGAGATCATGACTGGTGTTTTAGGTAGCAGTTGTCAACCTTGGCTGCATATTAGAATCACCTGGGAAACAAACAAATCTGGGGCCTGGACCACACCCCAGAGCAATTTCATCAGAATCCCTGGAGGTGAGACTCGGGCATCAGTGTTTTTAAAGTTCCAAAGGTGATTTCGACGTGCAGCAAAATCTGAGACATGCCGTCCCACCTCACTCATGGTGATTTCTTTCTTCTGCTAGTGATTGGTCTGGGGTAGGCATGTGAGCCAATCTGGGCTAATGTTAAGGACCCAGGGCTAGCCAAAGGGATGTGAGAGAGAGCACATTGCTCCTGGAGACCAGTTTTCTTCCCAGGTGAAAAGAGCCTCGTGAGGCAGGGGCCCTCTACTGCCTCCCTTTCCCCCCGCTTTGCATCCGCTGCGTGAGGAACAGCGGCAGCCAGGTTGCTACCGTGATAAAAGACGATAGGCTAGAAAGGGAGAACGAACCAGAGCCCTTGGTGATACTGCTGTTTTTTCATGAAACCTGCAAATGCCTATTTTCCCTTTTCCTGTTGTGTAAAAGAATCGAAAGTCTTCATTGCTTAAGCCACAGCTGGTTGGGCGCTCTGTAACTTCTTATTGAAAGTATTCCCAACAAAAGTAACTAATAATTTATTTAAGAAATCAGTTTCGAAGGGAACTATGTCTTGGAAACACCCAAAAAGAGCTGAGGACATAGTCTTTGTATATATCAAGTGCTTTCAACATGCAAAAGGTAGAAACAAGAAGCAAATTTGAAAGATCTGTGGCGTGCAATGCTAAGAAACGTGACGGCATTTATGCAAGGGAATAATGGAGTCATCCAAGCAGGACTTTCCTGACACTTAAAAAAAATTATTATTATTTTACTTTAACACTCCAGACATTTTAAACATACAAAAAATCGCCATATTTCAGAAGTCATTTCCTCCTAAGCACAGAGTGTGTGTCCGGGACCAGAGACAAGTGTTTCACTGCATTTCCTTCACAGGACCCACGTGCTGTGGGGCCCCTCCGGAGCCTGCCTTCAGCTGAGTCCCCGCCACACGCCCAGCAGGGCCGGACCTACCTTGCTCGACACAACCTCAACCTTAAACACGCTGTGTAGCTTCACTGCCCTGCAGGCTCTGTGGCTCCCATATCTCCCCAGTGCTACCACAGATCCCAAGTCAGTGACTAACACCCAAGGTGCCGGGGAAACGCGGTGCCAGCTGGCAAGTGTGCTGGCACACGCTCTGCCCTATCACACAGACACAAGGCACTCGAATGGCTAAATGGAGTTATGACGACTACAGGAAAGCGGCTTTCCTCACAACAATGAATTGACAACCTTAGCGCACATTTAGCAGATTTATAAATTCCTGTGTATTGACATCTGTTGCCAAGGCTTCGCCAACTGTTTGAGTCGACGAGGGCATGTTTGAGGAAGCAGAGAGAGAACTTGCTTAGAGGGCTCTTGCTTGTAGCATGATCACACATGTCAACACCTGACTCACTTCCAACACCTCTGACTTTCTCAGCCCCAGCAAGTGACCTGCCCATTTCACGCCCATAGTTCTAAACGAAAACCAGTCCCGATTGCAGCAGACAGTAACTAAACCGCCTTAGCCACCACCGGCCTCCCGGCTGGTGAAGCGACACTGAGTTGCTCCCCTTTCCTGCGTGAGCCAGGCCATGGCCCCAGGTCAGGACTCTATCCCCACATCCTTCCTTCAGTGTGCCAATTGTGCTCCTTTGACTCCCCATTTGCATTACTGTTTGCCAAATAAAATTGCCAAAAATGTTAACCTCTTTGTCTGATATTTTACCACACCGTTCAACCTCTCACACTCCTAGGTTTATTTCTGCATCTGGGTTTCCTTCTCTGACCTTTCCTTCCTCTGCATGCCCTCGTTCATATAACTGGGGTTTTCTTATGGTTGCTCTTTTTGTGTAATTTCTGATACCCTAATGTAGGGTACAGTAGAAGTGTTTCAGTATACTTCTAGTTCTGAAGCCCTATCTTGATCTTATCACCTTCCCTGGGTTAAAATTCTGTCTTTATTCTCCTGGCCAGGGTCTTATCTCTCCTTATGGCTTACCCTCTCTTATATAAATAGCCTGGACTTCCAAGGACCCCCTATTTTGGGTTCTCTGTTACTGGGAATTCTTCTCTTACAATGTCCTATTCTTATTAGATCTGTGCTATTCACTGTGCAGTTTATCAAGTAAGCCTCAACCTCTTGGCAAGAACTCTGAAGGATCTGATATTTTCCCCAACTTGCAATCTACCAAGTTACCCTGCCTCAGTTTTATGGATGCTAGCAAAGAAAGGAGGATTCCCAGTGAGAGACAAAGGGGTTTATTTCTCAATAGTTAAAGCCAGAGTATTAGCATTTTCTTACACCAATTTTTCAAGACCAGATTCCCACAGGGCAATGCAAAAAGGGCCAGGTGACATTTGTATACACAGTGGATTGCGTTCTGGGAGAGGAACATTGAAACTGGAGAACTCATATCTTTTGTAATAGCCAGTAAACATGCCTGCTCTTTGCTCCATAGAAAGACACTACCTCTGTTCTCAAAGCTTGTTCCCTATACCAAAGGATCTAGTCCAGGAAAGATAGTCCAGAACAAAACCATCAGACATGCAAAAATATGAGAGACCATAGTGAATTGTATCCCAGTACCCTCACCATAAACCAGATACCCAAGTATTTATAATTCCTTCTACCTTAATCAGTACTCCCATCATCTCTCACTGAGACTGCTTCAGTGGGATTCTAAATGGTCTTCCTGCTTCCACTATCAGCCCCTTACAATCCATTCTACATAAAATATAGTCAGAATGCGATTCTTAACATGTAAGTCAGAATTTGTCTTAAAATTTCTTCTCCAGTGGCTCCCATCACACTTTTTATAATATCCAGCTCCATCTGGCAGGAAGCCCCCTGCACATAGGAAGTCCTATGGGTTCTGGCCTTCACCTCCTTTTCTGACCTCCACTTGTACCACTTTCTGTCTCATTTACTATGCTCCAGACCCCTGGCGTTCTTTCCGTCGTCTAACATGTAAGCACATTCCCTTTTCAGGTTCTTTGCTCTTTTATTCCCTCTGTCTGAAATACTCTTGCCCTAGATTTTTGCAAATTCTGGTTCTTAATGAGGCCTTTCCTGGCCCCTGTCTAACTTCACAAATTCTGTCTTCAGCTGTGGTTGCAGTTAAAGCTATCTATTGAGTTTTTAACTTCGATTATCATTTGTCTAGTTCTGTTTTGTTCATTGTAAAATCTGCTAAGACTTTTAAAAAATGTTTTTCTGTTCCCTGCAGGTATCTTTAAATTTGCCTTTTATTTCCTTAAATATGATTTGTCTTAAACTTAGAAATCTATACTTATATTTACACTAAAATCTGTCTCATTATATCAATCTTTGAAATTTTTACAGATCTTATTTTGTTGCCAGTTGTTTCTGCTGGTTCTTGCCCATGGTAGCTTACCTTCTTGTGTGCCTGATTATCTTTGATTGTGAACTACTCTTTTCTCTGAAAAATTCCATGTAGGAAATTTTTGAGTCCTAGATGTAGATGAGTCTCTCCACAGAGGATTTGTATTTACTTCTTTCAGGTATACAGGGTGCTAGCAGTCCTGGAACACTTTAAACTAAATTTAAGGCTTAAACTTCTGGGGGCTCCCAAAAGATGTGAATTTTGCCTATAGAAATATTTTAGGGCAGGCTTGTGGTTGCAGCTTCTCAGAAATTGCTTTATTCATTTTTCCCCATACCCTGGTTAGTCCCCTCATCTTCCTTGCAATTATTACAATCCCTTGAGGTTGGGGAGAGAAAGGAGCAGAGAGAGTTTATTATTTAGTTCACTCTTACATCCTTACACATGTGGCATAACCCTTTGAGGTCCCAGTTAAATTAGAAATTTACTTGTTAGGCTGCCCAGCTTTACATTGGAAGGGCTCTGTCTTCTGTTCTTCACACTCCCCAAGGCCTTGATAAATTAAGCTAAGTTAAGCATAAGTTAAAAAACACACACATGCACAGCACTTGTAGTTCTTTTCAGTGAGGTTAGTATAAATGCTTTGATAGCCATATTACAGATGTGGAACTCACAGAGGCTGCCATAGTTCCAAATACGTACAGAATCCCTTCCCTCCTCTCTATTTCCATGGGTCCTGCCATAGTTGAGGTCATTGCTTCTTACCTGAACTGTTGAAATAGTCTTTCAAACTGTTTTCTCAGCCTCCAGTCCTTCCCCATTAATTTTATTTTCTACCCTGCTGAAAAATACTTTATAAAATATTACCTATTATGTGACTCTTTTACTTCAAAATATTCAGTGACTTCCTATGTCCATAGGGGTCAAACTCTAGGCTTGCCCCAAATTAACTTAAGTCATGTTCAACCACTTTCTTGTCCACACGCCCAAGTATAATATTCATCTCTAAACTGCCACGCGCTTCCACATTTCCATGCCTTGGTTCAAACGAACTCTTCGACCTAATGTGTGCTGTTCTCTGCTGCATAAATGTCTTCTCCTTCTCCATGGACCAGCCCCCACTCATGCAGGAAGGGCCCCCTTTCTCCCACTACTCCACCATATTACATAGCAGAGCTTTGTTTGCATGGTCATCTGTCAAAATAGAGTGTGAGGCTGAAGTAAGTCAGGGAATGAGTGCTATTTATTTAGTTTAAAAATTTCTGGGCCTTTAGCATAATGCCCGCCACATAGCCAGTGTTTAATAAATAAATAAGCGAAGGCAGTTGGGTCGGCCTTTCTACAAGTCCAACGGGCAGTTTTTTGTTTTAAATTCCCCACTTATGGCCATGTAGTCATAGCATTTCAGAGTTAAAAGGCACTTCAGAAGTCATTAGTATGAGCACAAAAGACTAGGGCCCGAAACGGTTAAGCGTAAAACTACATGAACACTCAATGGATGTTTGTTGTGAGAATGAATACTATTTATTCACTGTTTACAGAATAGCGGCCACTGCTAAGCATGTTTTATTTTCTTTCATTTTCCCCTTGACCCTATAAATTAGGGACATTCACTTCATTTTATGCAAAGTGTTTATCAGTTATTCCAGCTCAACTTTGTGATCTGAAATAATGCCACAGGTTCAAGTTACTGGACCTTTTCATGGCCCCTGGCAGCTTCTCCTTCAGCCAGTTCCTGGCTGCCATGTAGAGGAAAAGGTTTATTGCCTCCTTAACACCTTCTGGTTACTCTAGGCTCTTAATTTTTCTCCCCCAGGGCTGTTCCTGACTTAGAGGCTAGAGCGCGGAGCCTCTGTGCACTTTCTGCTTTTATCAAAATGGGCAAGTTATTTCATAAAACTCTCCCCACACTTACTGAGAGCTGCTTCTTTTTGGAAGAATTCCTACATTTGGGTTTTTCAAGGGACCCTATATCCTCTCTATAACAATTTTACATATATTTTAAATATATTTCCTCCCATACCATGTCATACAAGTCTGAACATTTAACTGATTTATTTATTTTTTATTTTTTATTTATTGATTTTAGAGAGAGGAAGGAAGAGGGAGGGAGGATGGGAGGGAGGGAGAGAGAGAAACATCAATTTATTTTTCCACTTATTTTTGCATTCATTGGTTGATTCTCATATGTGCCCTGACCAAGATTCAAACCCTCAACCTTGGACCATGTTCTAACCAACTGAGCTACCTGACCAGGGCTGAGTATTTAAATGATTTAAACAAATATAATCTGACTCAACTAGGATTCCTTTAGTCATAACCATTTTCTAATTCTGTAGGTTTTATCTCACTATACTACATAATACTAGCTATATGTCTTTTAACTGCTGCAAAGTAGTTTTCTAATTTTTCCAGATTTTCTATGATTTTTTAAAAAATGGAGTCTCATAAAGCAACAATAGTTGGAGGCATTCAATAAATTAGTATATTAGGCACTAATTGGGAGCTATTAACTATAAAAAGCCTCGGTAAATCAACCTGGATTTCCATAACCAAATTTTGTTGTTTTTAGTAAAAATATTATTTTCCCAAATACACGTATCATTATCACACCTTGATCAAATATTAAGAAATCGCCCGGGAGGTGTGGCTCAGTGCTTGAGCACTGACCTATGATGCAGGAGATCACAGGTCGATTCCCGGTCAGGGCACATGCCCGGGTTGCGGGCTCCATCCCCAGTCAGGGCCGTGCAGGAGGCAGCTGATCAACGACTCTGTCATCATTGATGTTTCTGTCTCTCCCTCTCCCTTCCTCTTTCTGCAATCAATAAAGGTATATTTTTAAAAAATACTAAGAAATCATGGACTTCTTAATACATTGAGAAAAGGAGTGAGAAAAATAGAAAATCACCATTAGGCAAACATTGTTTTAAGGCAAGAACTATATAGATGGATGGCAAATTTAGTGAACAACATTACAATGGGGAAGAGCATATCCATCCTCCAAGAGTATCTCCTCACAAGATATATTCTAATAACAAAGAGAAAAATAGTAACTTTACAGTAGAGAAGGCACAGGAACCAAATGGGCAAAGTTAAGACCACCAGTGAGAAGGTGAATCCACGTTCTGTAAACTCTGATGTGATGCACTCGGAAGGGAACAACATCACTTCCATGGTGTTCTTGCCAAAAACGCACAACCTAAAGCTAATCCTTGAAAACACTGGACAAACCGAAATTGAGAGACATTCTACAAAATAATTGACCAGTACTCTTCCAGTGTCCAGGTCGAGAAAGACAAGGAAGGAGTGAGGAACCTCACAGGCCGGAGGAGGCTGAGGAGATGACAATACAATGTGGAATCCTCCACTGGACTCCGTGCAAGTAAAACACAGTCATGAGAAGACTGGTGAAGCCCAAATAAGGTCTGCAATGTATTTAATATTAAGCACCAAGGTCCACTTCCCGGTCTCGATCACTGCACTGTGGTTACACAAGATGTTAACAATGGGGGGAGCCCGGCAGGCGTGGCTCAGCGGTTGAGCATCGACCTAGGATCCAGGCGATCAGGGTTCGATTCCCGGTCAGGGCACAGGCCCGGGTTGCGGGCTCGATCCCCAGTTGGGGGCGTGCAGGAGGCAGCCGATCAATGACTCTCTCATCAGTGATATTTCTGTCTCTCTCTCTCCCTCTCCTTTCCTCTCTCTGAAATCAATACAGATATATTTAAAAAACAAAAAACAAAAAACAAAAAAAACAATGGGGAGCACTGGGGGAGGGTATACAGGAACTCCGCACTATTTGCACAACTTGTCTGTAAGTCTAAATGACTTCAAAATAAAAAGTTAAAAGAAACCATGAAATTCCAACTTGAGATCTCTGGGCTGTTTCTCCTTTTCTGTTTATTTTAGGCAGGAGAAAATATAAGCTTGGACTGGGCGACTTCAGTTGTCACCATTGGTGCCCTGAAAAGATTCTCCATTCATTCCTGAAACCAGATCTGATCCTTGAGTTTTTTCTAGGATCTCTGTGAGCCGTTCAGTATCTTTCCAATATATGATTTTTTTCTACTTTTTAAGATTGTCAGAGGTGTATTTCTTTTCACTTTGTAAAATTTAAGACTTTATTTAAATATTTTAAAATTATTGCACCTGATTAAGTACCCGTCTGTACAAGGTGAAGTAAATAGATAAACATGGCTCCTGTTTTAGGACTTTACAACGTGCTTATTGTCCCCACATCACTTATAAATTCTCTCCTCTTGCTCCTGTCCTCACACTCCCAGCCCCTTACTGTCGCCTTCTTCCCTCCCCCAGTACAGCCTTCCAGGGTTTGTTTTCATTGTTTGTAACCAGGAGCCTGTGTAGACAGTGCTAGAGCTCAGCCCACAATCTGACTGCTTGTCCACTTCCCCCTTACCTTCCTCCTCCTTTTATTTTATTTTGGCCTTAAATCTCTTATAGTTCTTTCTCAACTAATGCCTTTCTTGAACTCATGATCTCTCTCCCTCAGACTTCTAAGCACATATACCAACGGGCAGTTCATAGTGCAAATTAAAATACCCACCTTCACACCTTAGATTTCTGCTTTGAAAAGTACGTTTGTATACATTCTTTTATTTGGCCCTGCAAAGGAGAGGGGCCTGGGTTATTTATCCTGTGTTCAAATAAGGAAATTGAGTTCCAGAGATGCTTACTGACTGGAGCAAAACAAGATTTGGGGTTCCTGAGCACTGAGTCCCTGCAGCTCTCCGACCCAGAGGGCTCCGGCAGCACTGGGGCAGCACCCAGAGGGTCAGAGGACCAGAAGAGGGCCAGAGACCCCAGCGTGGTGGCAGACCTGGGGAGCACTGCGTAGGACACAGTGACACACCCCTCCCTGAGTTCTCCCACCACACTCCTGCCTGTGAGGACCCTCGGACTCCTGAGTCCCAGGAGACTCGGTAGGACAGGAACAGGGACCTGCGTCCTTCTTTTGCTTCCCTAATGAAAAAGTTCAGCTTCAGAGCCCTTCCCATAATCTCTCTTTCCAACACAGAAAATTCTCACAACTGTCATAGTACCTATTTTTCAAAATGTAAAAATAAAGGGAAAACGTTTTGTTATTCCAGTGCATTTGCTCTCAAAATATACAGTGATTAGAGCAAGCTATGTCATTTGGCAGTGAATGTTGGACCACCCTTTGGTTTTGTCTGCTCCATTCTTGAAGGCCATGGGAATTCTTGGTGCTCAGCTTTCTGTTTTCACAGCTTTGCCCCCGCACCTGTTCCAAAAGCAATTGGAAGGGCTTGACTAGATCCTGATTCCTAATTTTCGGCTCACAAAGCAAGAATGTTTAGGATTTAAGGTATAATGCTACATTTTACAGTATAAGAGCTGAAGCTTTTATGTGGAATTATGACATAAAACACTTTTCATGATTTAGTGAAAACAGTATATTTAAGAGGGATTTTGTCCTTAATGCAAGAAGACAAACATATAGGATAAACTTATAAGGAAGTATTAAAAAACAAAATTCAACCAGGTAAATTTGAAGATCTAATTGGCTTTAATTAAGCGATTTATGAAGGGTTGCATCCCATCTAGCAACTAGAAGGGCACTCCAATGAGTTGTAAAAAATGGTGAAAGAGGGTGGGACTAAGAAAGTTGAAAAATGGATTAGGGTAGGACTAAGGAGTTAAAAGTGGGGGTTATTTCAGGCCAGTGGGAAGGCAGTGGGTCTTATCTGGCAGCTTACCTCACTAGCATTGATCAGGAAATACCAGACTGATTAAGGTGGTTTCTGGGAGAGGTTGAAAATGCCATTAGATCAGGTATTAAGTCTAGGTTGGTATGTATCATGGACTTTCAGCATGAGTGACACCATTTTGGTCCCGTTTTCTGTTGAACAATCCCCACCTCCCCAGTCATACCTCTCAGTTTAATTGAAAGTTGTAATCAAAAAGTAAGGCATTGGTGCCCCTCTCAGCTACTGCTCTGCAGCTCTGCTGATCCGTGGTGTGATGGGATCCTTTTGCTTACTCTTTGGGACATTCACAGTTCATGGTTCCAGGTGCATAATCCACACATCAGTCATGTTCTTTGTTCCTCTTTGACATTCCAGTCTTAGAGAGATCATTTGCTTGGCAGTTAGCTGCTGCAAACAGGCATTTAAAGCTTTTGAGAGAATACAATGTGCCTGGGAGAGTTTTATGATAACTATAAGAAGGATAATTTCCAATATTTGGAGTGCACTTCAGAACCATAACCCCCAAGACCCAAACAAATCAAAGAAAGGCCTGTTTGTAGGAGTCATCCTTTTAAGCCAAATGTCTTTCTCAATGATTTTATGTAACTGAGTTTCAGCTTCCCCAAAAATGTTGATCCAGATAGAGCAGGTGGTGTTGGCCACAGCAAAGACACCTGCTTGTTCAGGAAGCATCTAAGGAACTTTGCCGGGCAGCTAATGCCTTAGCAAAGGAACCTGTGATGTCTCCAGGAGTTAAGGAGAGGTTTCTGATCATATTCCTATTGGCATCTGTTTCTAACCACAAAAATATGGCTTTGCCAAAGTTAGAAAACCCTAAATCATGGAACGCCTCCTGGTATGTCCTTTCTAGAACAATTAAAGGCACAGTTAGAGAATCTAAGAAGCGTTCTCAGCTGCGCACCAGCAGACAAGACATTTGTAGACTCAAGGAGAATGATCCCTGTTAGAGACAAGAATAAATCCTGTTTGGGTACAATTGCCCATTCAAGCCAAGGGTCCTTTAGATTTCTCCTAGCCTGAATTAAAAAGTTGTTCTAAATTATAGAGGTTACCTCTTTTAGCAGTGGCCTGGGAGATATGGAAGATGGTGTTATGTTTGTAATCCAATGCCAGAGTAAAGGGGAAAAAGGAAAGAAGAAAGGTTTCACGTTTAGCTAAGGTAGGAAGTCTTGATCTACAGTCTACACTGTAGATCAGTCTACACTGATGTCAGCTATTTCTCTTCCTAGTTGGTTGGATTTGGTGGTCTCCAGCTGGTGTGAAGATGGAGCCTTCTGCAGCTGTGAGATGTACACCCAAAGCTCAGTGCCTTTTAGTTTTCCAACTGTGTTAGTGGTCAAGAGTGCTTGGTAGGGTGTCTTTCAGGGGCATTTGAAGGCTGTGCTTCTCTGATAAAGCCTCCATGCTCTAGACGATAACCAACAGGGTCCCTTGAATTGGGGTCTGGGGTATCTTCCTTAACCTGTTATGGACAGGCTTCAGCATAAAACATTTAAGACTCAGAGAAACTGGTCATACCAGCCTAAGACAAGGGATCAGCAAAAGATTATATACCAATAGACATTGGTCTAACGGTGATCATCTTGCGTGTCATAAAAACACATTTTCTAACAGTTTCTTTGCCACTCTGAAGGTATCAGCCATACGGCAGGGGAAGGCTTCAACCCATCAGGAAAATATAGATGAGCCAGGCAGCATCCCATCCAGCAGCTGGAAGGGCACTCCTGATTCATGAGTCACTTAATTAAAGCCAAATTAGGTCTTCAGATCTACTCTATTGAATTTTGTTTCTTAACAGAGGTGGAAAGTACATATTTTTATGAACTTCTATTATTTTGACCTGCTCATTAGACTGTACACTTTTCCCTTATGGAACGGTGTAGTGCATAAGTGCCTTATAAATGTTTCATCAAACAATGAAAAGAATAAATTACTAGAGAAATAATAGTTACTTCAGTATTTTCAGATGTTTGCCCACCTACATAGACCAAAGATCCTTTCAATGCTACAACTATGCATGAATTATTCATTAAGGCATCAAGAATAAAATTACTAAGTTAAGTACTAATTAATTCAGCATACACATAAAGTAGGGTCGGATTCCAAGATGGCAGCAGATTGACTAGAGGCTGCACTGACACTCTTCCAGGATCAAACTGGAATTACAACTGGGATTTAGAAAAACCATCCTGAATAATCAACTGCGCATAAAGTAGGGTCCAAAACGGCTACCTGAGCATTGGTCAAGTGCACCCAAAGAGGCCTGGTATCGCATAGTTGTAGAAAAGTAAGCTTTTAAAAGATCTTAGCTGATCTGGAGACCAGCAGGGGAAAAATGAAGAAATTAATTTTGTAGATGTCCTCTGTCCTTCTTTGGGCTAAAAGAAATATTCCAGCCTAAATGACTATAACTTTAAAATGTAAACGCATTTTTTATTAGAATTTACTCAACTTTTAAAAAAGTGACACCATAATTGTAAGTGGTGCTGATATAGTGGCACTGCTCTTCAGGGGGACTCCCTTCCTGGGTCGGGAGGGGCTGTTTCTGCCAAGGTCAGGTCAAGAGCAATACAGTGGTTGGCAGGGCTGGGTGAGCCGGGGCTGGGCTAAGGCTTGGTCCGCGGCACAGCGCTCAGAGCAAAGCAGGGAGCAAGGCTGGGTCTGAAGCAACTGGGGCGAAGGAGTGGACATTGAAAACTTCAGGTTTTGCTAGGAAACCGAGAGAAGGAGAGGGGAAAAAAGAGGTTTATGAGTGAGAGCCTGGGTAGATTTCCAGGGCAACCTGCGAGGGTGAAGAGAGCTGTTCCCAGAGAGAGGACAGCTGCTGAGAAGTCCTCCCTGAGGAAATGACTGTGGGGCACAGACGAAGGTTGGGGTTAAGTCACCGAAAGGGAAGTGCTCAAAGTGGGTGCTGGTCCCAGCTAGACTTCAGAGCATATGAACAAAAAGAATGAGTGGACAGTCACACGCAGACTTTCTGTAGCACCGCAGAAGGCCATCTGCCTCAGAACAGTGGGCTCTGAATTATGCATGAAATGGTGGGTCTGAACTCAACTGAGAAATACAGTCAGGTTCCTTTGGAGCTTTTTCCAAAGGACAAAAGAAGAAACTGTAACGAACTTTCTCATGAATGAAATTTAAGAAGGAAAATACTTATGTTTGTGCACTTTATACAAAGTCTAAATACCACATTAAAAGCACTTACAGTATTACTTAGGATTATTCCCATTTAAAGCATGGACTTTTAAAACTGCCTCTTTAAACTTTATTTTTACTAAACTGTGAATATAAATATCAGTAGAAATGCCAGTGATACACAGACTGATAGAAAGTTTTTATAAATTGATCTGAAAAAGTTGTTAACCAAGTTACCTTCTAAGCTTACAATTTCTATGCTTGTAAATTAAATAGCCACGAAAGAAAACAGTCATTTCAAACAACTAAAAAAATCTCCCTGCAGCCTCTGGTAAGTATTGACTTGCTTGATCAAGTGAACTGTACTACACTGTACTCTTTTTCACACGGTCTGATTTTCATATTGTGAGATTTTGTTTAAACATAAGTTAGCTGTAAGAAATTTTGAAATCTCTGACCTACTGCAAGCTGAGGCTCAAGATCACAGAGCATCTAAACGAGCGGCAGTGTTATGACTAGAATCTGAATTTCCTGACTTTCCACCCCGGTGCCATTTCCATTAGAACATACTTAGTTTAGGCAAGTAAAACAAAGCTGATCGAACTGATGTTTAATTTTTTTTTAAATGATAACAAAATGTAGTTCCAGATCTTGCCAGTATATTTATAATAAGTGACAATGAAAATTAAAAGAAACTGTAACCTTATTAGTTTAGTAAAGAAAAAGTTTTCGATTTGTAACAGTGATCCAAGTATAAAACTTTATGGATCGAGGCCATGGTGTGCTGCTAAGTTCATATTTTAGCCCCTAGAAATAAGAGTATAATGGAAGTATATATTACCACTGTGGAGGAGGAATTGTGCCAATGTCATAAAATTCAATACCATAAGTTTTCAATTTTACACCAAAAATATAAAAAAGTAAACAAATAAGAAGACATTGAGAAATTATGCAGAAAACCTATTAAATGTTTAAGGGGCAATAAAACTGCCACCAACCCATTAAATATTCTCTTGTAACCATTAGATCAAGAGCCAATAGTACCCAAGTTTCCACAATTTAAAAAAAAGAGAAAATTCTAACGGACAGGCTTACTGAAAAACTACAAACATGGCTTATTCGTAGACAAGGAAATAAATGCATTCAATATTCTAAACATCATACCTACTTTCATTATTGTGCACCATCAGCAAAGTATTGTTGCAAGAAAATGAGAGTTTAAGTTTTATTTAATGTTTTATTTCAGAATAAAATTACGAACTGAGACGATCTTAACTGAAACTTACAGATATATTAACCTAAGAACATGACACACAGTCTATTTGCTTTAAACAAAATTAGAAAATGAACAAATATTGTGTTCCTAATGAGGCAAAGAAAAATGAAACCATTTCCAAATGCAGCAATTCTATAGAATATAAATGTACTTTGTTAATCATAAGACAATATTGATTTATATGGCACATTTGTGTAAAGTGAAAGAGAACACACCATCATTTTGTTCAAATGTTTACTGACAATATGAAATAGTTCTCTCACAATATTTTTGAATTGTTTTAGTCAGACTTGTTGAATTTCAAAGAAGAGAACTCAATGAAGGAGGCTTTTATGATGATGATAGATGCGGACTCTTGGTTTTCTAACCGGTATTTTTAGAAGGGCGCAAGATAGGTAGAAATGCAGCCAGGTTCTACTGTCAAGAGGGGAGCTCTTACTTTGATTAACTTTTTATTGTATCCACCTGATTTATGTAAACTCTTGAATCAGACTGTCTGGATTTGAATCCTAAGCCCACCACATGCCAGTCATGTAATAGTATTTTTTTAAAAATATGTCTTTATTGATTTCAGAGAGAGGAAGAGAAAGAAAGAGAGAGGTAGAAACATCAATGATGAGAGAGAGTCATTGATCGGCTGCCTCGTGCACGCCCCCCACCGGGGATCAAGCCCGCAACTCGGGCATGTGCCCTGACCTGGAATCGAACCGCCATCTCCTGGATTATAGGTTAGTGTTCAACCACTGAGCCATGCTGGCTGGGCTGTAATAGTATTTTTTATCTAAAGGTCATTTTGTAGCTATAATTAGAACACAGAGCACTTAAGTATATTCATTGCTTTTGTCCAACATTCTTCTAATTACTTCCAAATAAAATTCACAATATAAGTAGCATAGTAGAATAAAAAACACTTCAACATCTATATAGTTTTAGTAATGTGGCTGATGCCTCTTCCTCTAAGGGGTTCAGATCTGCAAATGGTTCCTAAGTGGCCTTGCAAGATAAATGAAACAGAAATCAGAGACTGGGTTCATATAGGGAAGGGGTCATATATAGGAAATCCCCCCCACAACAAGCTGGGGTGCAGATGAACCACACCTTCAGGATAAAGTTGAAAACCATAGGTAAGACAGCCCTTACTTGGATTTGCAGTCCAAATTCACATCACCTGGCTTGTATAAGAAAATTAAGGTGGCTCTATATTAAGTGTCCCCAAGATGGTATAGCTATATTACACATTAAGACCAAAAAAGAAAACAAGCATTACTAAAAGATAGTGATTTAATAAAGGCAAAATATTTAACTCACCAGGAAAATACAACAGTGTTCAGTTTGTTTACCCCTCAGAATATAGCCTCAAAATGCATAAAATGGGGGAATGTATCTCAACATAACAAAGGCCATATATGACAAGCCCAAGCTAACATCCTACTCAATGGTGAAAAGTTTTAAGCTTTTCCTCTAAGATCAGGAACAGGACAAGTATGCCCACTGTCACCATATTTATTTAACATACTACTGGAAGTCCCCACCAGAGCAATTAGACAAGAAAAAGAAACAAAAGACATTCAAATCAGAAAAAAAAAGAAGAGATAAAACTGTCGCTATCTGCAGATGGCATATTATATGTAGAAAACCCTAAAGACTCTACCAAAACACTTTCAGAATAAACAAATTCACTTATGTTGCAGAATACAAAATCAATATGAAAAAGTCTCTATCCACTAATATTGAACTATCAGAAAGGCATATAAAGAAAATAATCACATTCACAACTTCATAAAAAGAAAACACCTAGAAGTAAATTTAACCAAGGAGGTGAAAGACTGAAAACTATAAGACACTGAAAGAAATTGAAGATGATGCAAATAAATGCAAAGATATTCCATACTCATGGATTGGAAGAATGGTTAAAATATCCATATTACCTAAAGTAATCTACAAATTCAATGCAATTCCTATCAATTCCAATGGCATTTTTCACAGAAATAGAATAACTTTAAATTTTTTATGAAAACACACACACACACAAATAGCCAAAGAAAAATTAAGAAAAAAGAACAAAGCTCAAGGTATCATGCTCCCTGATTTCAAACTACATTACAAAGCTATAGTAATCAAAACAGCATGGAATTGGCATAAAAGCAGACATATAGATTAATTGAAAGAATGTCCAGAGATAAACCCTCATATCATATATGGTCAATTAATTTATGACAAAGGAGTCAAGAATATACAACAGGGAAAGGACAGACTCGTCAATAAATGATGTTGAGATAACTGGACAGCCACATGCAAAAGAATGAAACTGAACCACTTTCTTGCACTGAACATTAAAAACTAACTCAAAATGGATTAAAGAAGGGGCAGAAGAACTAAATAGATACCTTTCCAAAGAAGACAAACAGACGGTCAACGGGTACATGAAAAATTTACCAGAGAAATGCAAATCAAAATCATAATGAGATATCACCTCACACTTGTTAGAATGACTATTACCAAAAAGACAAGAACTATCAAGTGTTTGCAAGGATGTGGAAACAAGGGAATCTTTGTGCTCTGGCCTGTGTAGCTCAGTTGGTTAGAGCATCATCCCATGCACTGAAGTGTCTTGGGTTTGATTCCCAGTCAGGCCACATGCCCAGGGTTTGGGTTTAGTCCCTTGTCGGGGCACATACGGGAGGCAACTGAGGGATGTTTCTCTCTTGCATTGATATTTCTCTTTCTCTTTCTCCTTCTCTCTGAAATCAATGAAAACATACCCTTAGGGAGGGAGGGAGGGAGGGAGGGAGGGAGGGAGGGAAAGAAAGATGAAAGAAAGAAAGAAAGAAAGAAAGAAAGAAAGAAAGAAAGAAAGGAAGGAAGGAAGGAAGGAAGGAAGGAAGGAAGGAAGGAAGGAAGGAAGGAAGGAAGGAAGGAAGGAAGGAAGGAAGGAAGGAAGGAAGGAAGGAAGGAAAGAAAGAAAGAAAGAAAGAAAGAAAGAAAGAAAGAAAGAAAGAAAGAAAGAAAGAAAGAAAGAAAGAAAGAAAGAAAGAAAGAAAGAAAGAAAGAAGAGAGAGAGAAACAGAGAGAGAGCGAGAGAGAAAGAAAGAAAGGAACCCTTGTGCACTGTTGGTGGGAATGTAAATTGGTGCAGCCAGTATGGAAAACAGTATGGAGTTTCCTCCAAAAAGTTAAAAATAGAATTTACCATATGATCCAGCAATTCCACTTCTGGGTATTTATCCAAAGTAAACAAAAACACTAACTAAAAAAGATATATATGTACCCCAAGTTCATTGCAGCAGTATTTACAATAGCCAAAATATGGAAACAGCCTAGGTGTATGTGTGTGAGATATTTTACAACTTTTATGCTACCTCAAAGTAATTTAAAAAAGTGTTCCTACATTTTATTCTAGTGCTTTTGAAGGTTGACTTTTTACATTTCCATCTTTATACACTTGAAATAAGCTTTTGTGTATAATATAAAGTATACATCCAACATTCCCCCTATATAGGAAACCAATAACAGCAGCACCATTTATTGAAAAGATGATTTTCTGTTGCTGATGTGCAAAGCCACCTCTGACGTAGATCAAATGTTCATGTGTTCCTGGATTTAAACCTGGACCTTCTGTTTGTTGCTATTGATCTGTTTGTCTACGTTTGTGTCAATAATACTCCAATTACTGTTTTATAACGTATTGGTTATATAAAAAGATTTACTGAAAGAAGGCTTAAAATGATTCAATCCCATAGGGCATTAATAACAACTTAATTGTAAAAAAAACCTAACACATAATATTTCAGGAACCATCTATTCTGCAAAAGCAATAACCTATATTTACTGTATAATCCTAGGACTGAACATGTACTAGTCATGGGTAAAATCTCTGGTCACTTGACAGTATCAATTGAACTTAATACCTATAAGTGCAAAGAATGAATGGATGGTCTACAACCATTGGATGTAGAATTTTTGGCACCTTGTTAGAAACCAACTTCATTACTCTAAAATCATACTTTAGTTTTGCAATTCTTATGCAAATGTACGTAAGCCAAAAGTTGTCCTGTTCAAAGCTCGGAGCTTCTAGGAATGGCCTCAACAAAGGCATTGTTCTTCTCGTCCTGGCAAGCTTTTCAAAATATGTACACAGACCTAAGTGTTGAGACACCCAGTGCCAGTTGTCAGCAGAGAACAGAGCTCTTATTGCAGCGGGGGAACCTGCTCTCCAATGAGAAAGGAAATGAAAGGGTCTAATGGAACCTCGCCTTCGGGCAAGTTCAGGCAGCTGTTGAGGATCTTTTTAAATTTTTTATGGCAAACTGGCATCTCATGTTGAATTTATAGGAAATTGATTATCCAAAAGTCAGTTGGAAATGAAGCAGCAGGAAATGAGTCTTATTCTATGGGAATTTAGCTTTAAGGGGAGAGTCGGGTGTGCACAGCCTAATTTACAGTGCAAGCCCTAAATATGTCATGATGATGCTTGTAAGCATCCGGCGGCAATTTCGGCCAAGTCTCCAAGAGGGAGGGAAGCAGGCTCTGATAAAGACCGCACGCACCCAAGGTGGAGGGGATTTTCAAACCCACTGAAATTGCAGCGATGTACTTTTAAAATATGTCTGAGGGCCTACCCAGTCCCTAAATTAAATTCTTTCTGGAATTAAAAGCTGTTTTTGAAAATTTGTATTGCTCTCAGTGACTATTTCTGAACTTACTTTTATTGAGTATTTTTATAAGTTCATTTTATGAAAACTATTAAATTTTAAGTTAACCAAAATCTTAGTTAAAAAAATAGTGAAATATCATAGTAAACCTCTGAAAAGCTCCCCAACTCTAAGAAAACTGTGTGCTATCATGGATGATACTCCAGAAGAAGGAATCAACAATGGTCATATCTACCAGTTGAAGTGTTTACTAGGTGCAGGCAGGGACATGTACTATTGTCTATAAACTTCGTGAATGGATGAGGGAAGGTAATATTTTTCCCATTTGACAGAGTAGAAAACTGAGGCTTAGATAAGTAACAGTCCTAAGGTTGTGTTTCTAGGAAGGAGTGGGGTTGAACTGGGATTAGGTCTAATTTGTGTCTAAAATCCACACCATTTTTTCTAAGCCAATTAGATATAAGCACCACGTAGCGGCAGAGGCAGGCACATAATGGCCCCCAAGAGGCCTCCATGCAAATCCTCGGAGCCTGGGAACATGGTATCTACATGGCAAAAGGGACTTTGAAGATGTGATTAAATTAAGGATACTGAGATAGGTTATCCTGGATTATGAAGATGTGCCAAGGTGACCTCAAGGTTCTTACACATGAAAGAAGGAGAATCCGAGAAAGAGACGTGGGTCTGGAAGCAGATGTCTCAGTGATGCAACAGTGGGAAGGGGCCGAGAGCCAAGGAATACAGGCAGTCTCCAGAAGCTGGAAAAGGCAAGAAATAAATTTGTCCCTAGAGCCTCCAGAAGTGTAACAGAGCCCTGTCAAGCCCTTCTTTTCAGCCCTCCAAGATACACTTTGGACCTCTACAGTTGTGGTACCAATTTCAATTCCAATGTGTATTTTTTCCCCGCACCACGAAGTAATGCTCAGATACCAGCTGGGCATTCCAGTTCAACTCAGTTCGGACACTATCTACCTGGAGATAGCATCAGATCCTACAGGTTTAAGGACTCATTCCACAAAACTGCGTCACCCTCTCCCCCCCACACACACTTCAGATGCCAACTGAGAGTCCAGGTGTCACCTGTGTTTCTGACCAACCAGCTACAGATCAGAGGTTCAAATTTCTCCGTGTTTGATTCAATTAATTTGTTAGCGCAGCTCACAGAACTCAGATAAACAGTTTACTTATTAGATTACAGGATTATATAAAAGGCTACAACTCAGGAACAGCCAGCTGGAAGAGATGCATCGGGCAAGGTATGGGAAAGGGGCCTGGAGCTTCCATGCTCTCTAGGCGCTCCATTGTCCCAGCACGCCCACAGGGTCACCAACCCAGAAGCCCTCCTCACCCCATCCTTTATTTTCATTAATCATCACCCAAGGATACTTTTTCAGAGAGAGAGAGAGTGGGTGGGAGGGAGGAAGGGAGGTCTTTTTGATCCAAGCCCTGACCCCTCCGTCTGGCCCCCACCCATCTCAAGGTGAGCTCTCCCTTCTCCACGTGGCCGTGGCTGCCCCTGGAAGTCCCCTGTGATGCCAAGTCTAGGTGAGGTGCCCCTCCGCCTTCCGGGCTGCTTCCCTGTTCCCTCTACCGGCGCTCGCCAGCGTGGGCAGCAGCTGCTTGTTTAATTGCTCATGGGGCTGCGATGTCTCTAGAACAGGCGTCCTGTGAAGGCAGGGCCCATGCCGCCCCGTTCCCTGGGGATGCAAAGGCGACTATGGCCAGTGTGAGCGGCATGGTGGCGGAGAGGAGGAAGGGGGACGCAGCGCAGTGGCCCTCTGCAAGAGGGAAGAGATGCCCGCCCACGGCCGAGCTGGGGTCACAGAGGGTCAGGGAGCCTGGAGAGAGCCACGCCTGAGGGCGCACCGCCGGGCACGGCGGGCTGGCTCCGGGCGCTCCCCGCTGCGCGGCCCGCCCAGGGCGGCCATGCAATACGTCAGGGCTGCAGGGGAGCCAGGCGGGGGCTGCAGCTCACTCAGCCCGCTGCCCGCCAAGCCCGTGTCCCGGCGAGCGCTCCGAGGAAGGGCACTTGTTCCTTGTTACGAAGATGATACCGACACCCAAAATGTCTTGGCCGAAGCCCCCTTGGGGGCTACGTGGACACAGGGGCCTGACACTCTTTTATAACTCCTTTCCCAGGAGGGAAACCTTCTGTAATTTGCATACCCCTAGATAGTGCCTTTTTAAAAAATTTGGAAGCAGGGCCAGGTACAGGCTAGCCTACCAGGTTGAGATCTTGGGCAAGTTCCCAATCTCTCCGTAGACCTGAGCTTCATCACTGTCTACAACTCACGGGCTCTTCCGAAGCTTATGTTAGATGATCCACGAAAGACATTTAGCACATAGAAAGTGTTCAAAACTGGTAGGAATTTTGAGTGGTTAAAACATTCAGGACCCCACGTCATGCTTTTGCCTTAAAAAAAAAAAAGCCTTGGGGGGGGAGAGAGAATAACCTAAGAACTTATATGCATATATGTATAACCTGTGGACACAGACAATAGTGTGGGGAAGGCCTGGGGGGGAATGCAGGGAGGTGAAGGGGTCAATGATGAAAAAAAAGGGACATCTATAATACTTTCAATAATAAAGATAAAGTTTTTAAAAAGCCTTAGGAACTGCATCCTTTCCCAAAAGCCTTCTAGGAGGCACCAGAAGTTTCAGAGATGGCTGACTTGCCTGTTCTGCTCACATTTCTTGTTAAATCTTTCTTTGTGCATTATGCCCTTCTAGGCCCACTTGTAAAACTGCAGGATGCTGATTTCCTTACACATAATATAATTCTCACAATGGATATTTAAAATTTATGACCAAATCTCCCACATGAAGGTGGTCTGGCAGCCATAATTTTTTCCTTCTGTACATAAATGACTATTAACTTGCTGGCGTTTTTGCAGACAGATTTTGATGAACTATGATATTTTGCTTAAAATCATTCCAAGAATAATGTCAGACTTCGTAATTGCCTTACCCATGACCACCAGCAAGCAACATTCACCTCCGCTGCACAACTTATATTAAAAGGAATCAAACTACAACCACAGACAGCACTGCGAATTCGAGAACACAGGGTAGACAGGTCCTTTTCTGCAAGGTTTTAGGAATGTACTCAGAAGTGGCTCAGCACTCAGACTATAAATATCTATAACTTGACTTATACAACAGGAATATGTTGTGACAATGGCTTTCATAATTAAAAATTGAGGGGAAAAAACCTTGGCAGATGGTTAATGTGAATTTTTTTTTTTAACTTGGCAGATGTTTAACATGAAAACAAAGCAATAATCAAAATTCAGTCACAGTGGCAATAAAAATATTTCAGTTTGTAGCTGGGTGCTGTTAAGAACAAATGTTCCCAAATACCAGATGATGTTAAGACACTCACTCATTCAGAGCAAGATCAGACAAATTTTTATCTGTAAAAGCAAATACGTATATGCATGTCAGAGCTAGGGTGCCAACAATCTTTACTTGGGAGCAAGTGTCAGATATCCTGAGATTATGTCCTGACAACTTCTTAGATATTAACATAGTCTTTTTTTAATGCAATGATTTGCATAGGAAATCAGAGCTGTCAATCTGTGGAAAATTTAAAAATTGACAGCCTCAGAGTTTTGTTGTTTTTGGAAATGTGAATCCCAAAGGCTCAGAAACAAAAAATGACGACAGTTTCTATTTTCCAGGCTACTGATTTGCTCTCAGGTGGACTGGACTTTCTCATTCTCTGTCCAAGAATGGAGGGTGGGGTTGAGGTGGGGTAGGGTACCCAGACCTTCAACACACCATCAGACCCAGCCTCAGAGCAGACAGGTTTGCAGGGAGAGCCACAGCTCACCACCTCCACCACACAGTAACCCTAGGAATCTACTGAGCGGGGTTAGAACATTATTTTCTGCTCATAAAACATGAAAAAGAAAAAATAATTAAAATCAGGCTCATTACGCAATGTATAGTTCCACGGGGACATTTTCTCAAAACCTGGTACTTTGCATCATTTTGTACCATTAGGAGTGAACTTTCTTACCCATATTCTACAGAGGACAGTTCTCATATCATAATACAACCTTGGGCAAAATTACTTCTCCTACCTGGCCCTTTGGTCTTCAAGTGCAATAAAATGAGGCCAGACCCAGCTGCTAAAGTACCTCCAACAGCAATACTGCACCCTCGCTGGCTCCTTCAGCTTACAAATAACACTTTACTCCCTAGAGCAGCTTGTTTAGTGGGAAGATCTGAGGGAAGGTTAGTGAGTAGGAAGGATGGCTACAAGTTTCACAAAGAGCCATCTGTAGCAAATGTAAAGATCCATTTTCATGTATCATTCAGTACTTTTCCTTGCTTCTTAAAACTTTAATCACGTTACTCTCCTGAGAGCACTCATAACTCTTCAGTATTAAATCAGGGGCCTCACACTCAGGGTTTGCAGGGCCAGGCAGGTGGCGAAGGTGAGAGAAGCACTTGTAATGACACAGAGACACCCTGAAACGTCGCGCCCAGGAAAATGGAGAACAGCAGCCGTGTGGCTCGGGCACAGCAGGGTCAACCGGGAAGGCCCAAAGCTCTCATTTTTGAGATAAGAATAGAAATCTGACTTCTTAGATGTACAATCTTTAGAATTTTTATAGTTGGAAACTATGTTTAAAACATTTTTAAACCCGATGGCCAGATAAAGGCTGAAACTGGCAGGTGGACACTGTTGCTTGTTTCCAGTTGCAGAGATAAAGATAAAAATTCAGATCGCTGAGGCTGTCATGCGGCCCTGACTCATCTTAGGGCTCCAAATACCTTTTCTTTCCATTACGTTCTTGAAATCAGCAACTCCTGACTTATAGCTGAGGGCATAGGACAAGGGCTTTGAAGAAAAGTTCAAATCTGCCATTTACTACCTTGTGAAATCCTCCGCAAGCATTTGTTTTTGCCGTCACCAACAATCTTGCTTTCTGCCTGTCATTCCTGTGTCTCATTCTGGACCTCAGAGAACATGCTGAAAGCGATCAACTCCCACTGTCACATTCTAACCTCAGTCAGAAAGAGGGAAATTGTTTGAAAAGAAAACATTTGGAAATTGCTTAGGTTTCAAACTTTGATTCGCCGTAAGCATCACCCCCCACGCAAACCATACAGTCCCCCTGCAGTAACATAAAACTTCATGCAGGGTCATTCGACTTGGAAGAGCGGTGGCTTTTTGATGGCTCAGTTTCGATACCAACAAGGACCACCTGCAAGGGACACGACCAGGAACCTCTTCTACCCTGCTGGTTAAATAACAATAACAGTATCAATAATACAAATACCTAGAATGGACTGTCACAGCCGCTTCCTCCTGTATCCCTAAACCACGGCCCTCGGTCCGAGCTGCTAATAAGATCCTGCTCTAATTTTGCTCCGGGCTGCGTCCAGGCTTGATGGTGAAATGCTTTGGATGCACCGAGGTACGTGGAAGCCCCGGGCGTGTTTTTCATCAAAGCCTCTCTCCCGGCGATAAACCCAGCTCTGGAAAGAGATAAGCAGCCTCCTGCAGCCATCCATTTCAATAGCTGTCCAGCACAGATTTCTCTGGAGATCTGTTCGCACTAAGTTTCCATGATGTCACATAGAGGTAGTGATCTGGATGTGGAATTAGAGAGACGTGTTTGGGTCCAGGCGGGTGGTCGTGGAGGACATGACGCCCACGAGCCCTTCTTACGTGGGATAGAAGACCAACTGTCAAATGTGCATAAGGTTCTGAAGCTCGTAAAACCCAGCCACACGCCCTGGCAAATGCTCCCGGTGTACCTGGAGTCCAGGAGGAACAAATACTATCCTGAGTATAAAGCGGTCTCACATGTGCTCCGAGGCAGCCGTGTGCAAAGCTTTGAAAACTTTGTTACGTGCCCAGAAAGCAGTTTGAAGAGCAAGGTGAATGTTGTCCAGCTGGACAGTAACTCAAAAAGACGAGCAAAGGGCAGGAGGGAGGAGGGCGGCCGAGAAAACCATTTTATTGACCGCGCTCCAGCCGCGCTTTCAGTTCACATTCTCCACCAGCACCAAGCAAATCCCCAGCGCAGGCACAGTCTTTACATCTTCAGATACTCTCTTAACACGCATACAATCATGATATATTCTGGGGACCCCCTTTTACCTCTACACTGCTCCTGAGAGTTATTTTTATTTTTTATAAATATATCTTTATTGATTTCAGAATGAGGAAGGGAGAGGGAGAGAGAAACATCAATGATGAAAGAGTCATGGATCAGCTGCCTCCTGCACGCCTCCGACTGGGGATCGAGCCCGCAACCCGGGCATGTGCCCTGACCAGGAATCGAACCACAATCTGCTGAGCCACGCCTGGCCAGGCCTGAGAGTTATTTTTCCTGGACAAAAATGTTTGGGGTGGCTCGATCCCTGGTATAGGGGCATGCAGGAGGCAACCGATCAATGACTCTCTCATCATTGATGTTTCAACTCTCTCTCCCTCTCTCCCTTCCTCTCTGAAATCAATAAAGATATATTAAAAAAAAAAAGTTTGGGGTGAGGATTACAGTGTGATTTCCTAAAAGTGTTGCAGGTCTCTGGGACAGTGGTTAGAATCACTTTAAGGCCATGAGTCAATGAAACAAACAAAATACATGAGTCTCATTTTTAATTTCAAGTGAAGTTCCACAACAGCTCCTTCAGGGCTCCTGGGAAGAAGGCAGACGTTATTCCCTTCACCTGTGGATGCAGGTACAGCTACTTAACCTCCGGACTTCCAACCACTTAACATCTGGTCACTTCACCTACTTCCTTCTCATCCCTGGGCCTTGAGAACTCCACGGGAAGCCGCTTCCCAGGGCCTGGTGGCTAATTTGAGTAAGGGATCGTCAACAGTCATCTCACAGCATGGTGGTCCTGTGAGAATGAGCTTCCTCCAGGTCCAGAAACAGCAAGAAACAAGAAAAGGAAAACTGGAGACTACTAAATTTTGTATTACGGAAATGAGAGGGAGTCCAGACTTGTGAAATTTCATCAAGATGAGAACTACATAATTTCTCTTACAAGCCAAAAATAGAGTGTTCAGGAAGCCCTGCCCTGTGAGCAAATCACAGTAAAAGTCAAAGGTGGTTAGTAATGCTACAGACACACTCGGGCCTTCATTCATTCAGACATTGGAATGTGGTCCACCGGTTGCCAAAGACCTGCCTCACAAGTGGGGATTGAGGGAGAGAGAGAATGAATAACATATACCAACCTAAAGGACTTGTTAACTATTTATCATTAAAGTAAAAGCCAAAGTCCTTAAAATGGTCTACCAGGCACTCTGGGGCCTTCCCAGACCCTCCACTCCCCCTCCCCGACCTCCTCTTTCTCCCCCCTCACTCCAGCCCTGTCGGCTCTTTACTGTTCCTTGAACATGCCAAGATTTTTCCTTTGCCTGGAACAACCTCCTTTCAAATATCCACGTGTTTCCCCTCCTCCCTTTCTCCCTCCCTCCGTCCCTTCCTTGCTGTCTGGTTAACCCACTTACATTCCCTCTCCCCCACCCTTCTTTATTTTGCTTCATTTACCATCTGATGTTCTGTATAATCAGTTGCTACCTCTATTGTGTCTCTCCTGACTGGAATGTAAACTTTTGGAGGGAAGAGACGTGTGTTAAATCCCCAGTGATCAAAATGGTGCATGGTAAATTCTAGGTGCTCCGATACCTGTTTGTTCTACAACTGAATGTGTGAAAGACTGGGTGAGGCACCAACATATGTGGACCATACTCTCTCCACTCCCTTGCAGAAGTGGTTTTTGAGATGAGATTTAACATTTTGCCCTAAGAAGCAGCTGATACGAAACATGACTTCATAAAAAGGATGGCTTTTCCGGCCCATTCAACTCTAAAAACATGGGCCGATTTGTTACCCAACGTCTCTCACGCAAGGATCAACATAATAAATTCCTTCCAGTATCCAGAGCCAGAAGGTTTCCCCAGAATGACGCTTATTTGCATCTTTTAAACCTGACTGTGCAGACCACGTAGCGCCTTTCTTTTCGCTGCCAGGAAAATAACTTAATACCATTGTTGTTACTGGTACATGGAAAGTGTGTGTGCACGCACGTATGAGAGGCTGTTCTAATTAAATGACCTGCGCTTTCTGTCTGTTTTATAATTTTTCTTTGCTGGTTATACTTTATATTGATACAAGGATGCATGTATATTTTCTAGCTCCTTAGAGTGTCGCATGGAATTAGAAGTAATGTTATTGTACTCTTTCTTAGGAGACTTCCTATTCCTTAAAATTGCTTCTAAGTCCTCTGAGATGGAGGGAACTGAAAAATAGGGCCAAATATCAATGTACTAGAATAAACCAAAAAGAGAGTCATGTCCAGAGTGTGTGTGCTGAGGAGGGGGAGAGAGAGAGAACTGACACAGGACAGGCCTGAGACCCGACGGGAGAGGGGGATGCTGTGCTCTGGGGCCTCCTCAGTAACCAGGGGTGTCCTGGAATCTCCATTACTCCGCTGAGTGCAGCGTTCAAGTTGGCCTCTGTCCAAGCAGGTTTAGTGGGAAAAGTATTAACGCCTGCAAGGTGGTCCCACAGCCAGGTCCCCGAGGACAGAGGCCACAGTATAACCCGGGAAAAGCCGGGGAACAGGCCGATCCCAGCCCCACGGCGTCTGCGGCGAAGTGACAAGGCCCTATGTCATATAAGAAACTGCAGCTCGAGAATGGGAACGGGAGAGGGAGGACTGAAGCCCGCACGCCCCGCAGACGGCGGTGGAGTGAGTGAGGAGCGCTGTCCCCAAAGAGCACGGCCTACACACCAGAACAGACTCGGGCTTGTTTCGTCTAAGCCGCGGCAACAGATTCCAGCTCTGCAGCTCTCAGGACCGCTGTGCTGAGGGGCCGTGGGCAAGGCCGGCGACGGCATCGCTGGGCTCCCAGCTCTAGGCCCTGCTGTGTTATATCTTCAAACAGCGCCTAAGTGTTAACCCTCCAGTTCATTTGCACAGCACAGCTAAGAAAACAAAGCAACCCCCCGGACCTCCCTGTGTGGCTGCAGACAGCCTTCCTTCTTACCTCCCCTCCCAGGCTGAAGTCCATTTCAATAGTTTGAAAAGAAAAAAAAGAAAAAAGCCCACCTGCTTATTAGTTTTAGGGGGAAAAGCACTGAAGAAATGGGTTATGATTAAAAGCAGAAACAACAAAAACCCCCAAACTCTTCCTTAGGAGAAGCCAAAGTCACAGCAAGGAAGGCGACTGCGTGAGCATCAGCTGGTGCAGACCCACAACCCCCACAGGTGGTTTCACGTTAGACTAGAGGAGATCCCAGCGGCCTTCCAGTTAAGTCATGGACAAATCTCATTCCCGAGAACCTCAGGAATCCAGGGTTTCTTTACTGTTTTTGCAAATTAGACGTGTCTTCTGCTAAAACATTAAGAAATTGAAGTGCCAAATGCATGTTTTTTGTTAGGTTTTGAAGATGTTTCAAAAGAGAGTTACTAAAACAAAGTGCAGAAACCACTGATCTAGTTCATTTTTATAGAAAAGGAAAGTCTGGTCAGGATTGGTTAAGTACCATTTCCAGGATCACAGAAAGAATTAGTGGTCAGCCATGCCCAACACACAGAGCCATACTCCTGGCTCTTCTGTAACTTACTGCCCCTCCCCCTGCTCATGAAGTTTATCTTTAAAGGTTAGGAAAATTAACATTCCTAATCTGCAATGATGAAAACAAAACTGAACCTGCCGTTTGCAGGGCTGCACGTCCTCTGCAGGTGCTTGGTGCTCCAGCTCAGCTCAGGCCACAGCAGATCTGTGTGGGATCTGCTGTGCCTACTCTGCCTTCCAGGAGGGCCACAGAAATCTGGGAAAGAAAAAGTGTGAAAGAAACTTGCCAGATTCCCAGAGTAGATCACAGTTTTCTATGCATCCAATTTTCAGAAATTGTCTCTGGTTTTAGAGACAAGAGGAAAAGAGAAAATGTTGGCTTCTACCTGGAGTCTCTGAAGGCTCCTTTGCTTTGGGACATCTGAGCAAGGGGACACCTCCTCCAGGTGTGGCCTGTGGACCAGCAGTGGCATCCCTGGGAGTGCCTCAGATGTGCAATTCATGGGCCCCAACCCACTCCTGGGGAAGCAGCGTCTGCGGGGTGGGCTGTCTCTGGGTGGCTCGGGAAGGCCTCTTAGCCAGATTCGCAGGGTATTTGCATATTAAAGTGGAAGCATCGGTCCCGGTGTAGCACAGGTGCTTCCCAGAGGGTCCTCCAGACCTGCAGGGTCAGCTTCACCTGGGAACTTGACAGAAATGCAGATTTCCTCCCTGCTCTAGACACTCTGAGAGTGGGGCTCAACAAACTAGTTTTAACAAGCTTTCTAGAAGATTCTGAAGCACACCAAAGTTTGAGGACCACTAGTTTAAAATGTGAAGACAGGCATGACTCCCAGCATTCACCCTCATAAAGGGGACAGGATAAGCCAGTATTTCCCAAATTGCATTATGTAGAATAAAGTATTAGCAGATGTTCTTTAAATAAAGTGGTTTGTGGTCAAATATATTTGGGAAATACCTATTTAAAACTGTTATTTTCATTTTTCATGGCAGGACTATTCAGATTATATGTGCATGATGAATCTCTGAAACAGGTGATGGCAATTCCCAAACTTATACGGCAACACAAGATTTAAGCTATGGCAGTCCATTCATATATTACATTTTATGAACAAAAGATTAACAATTTGAACTTGTTTTTTTGAATAGTAGTCTTACAATTTCCTCAAAAAAAGGATAGGTTCTTTGTGACTGGTATATTCACACACTATCTCCTTTGAGTGTTGCAACAACTCTCCAAAACATTAGAGAATTATCCTTCAAGATGGTGAGGGGACACACTGGTAAAAAACAAAAACCAAAAAACAGGCTCAACCATGCTCTGCAGCTTTTCCAAGGTCAGAAGGTTCCTACCCGAGGGAACGCCAGTTAAAGAAATTGGTCTAGTGGTCCATTGCCCAGGGTGCCCATCCACGAGCAGCTCTAAAAACATCACTGGAAACTTGATGAGATGGAGAAAACTGTAATTACTAGGGTGATTCGTGGAGAGAGAATTCCACAGGGCTGATAAACAGCTTAGAGTCAGGGATCGAGACTCTTAAGGGAGATTCTGGAGCAACACTAGCGAACTCCTGGCTGAGGGCAGCTTTGCTGAGTGGGGTGGACAAGTCTGGGGCAGGGTCAAGTGGATCAGAAACTTTTAGGAGGTTATCTCTGCTTGCAGGGATCCTCCCACCTCCCCCTCCTCTCAACAAAGTACTCAGCCATCCTTCTACATAAACATTGAATAAAAGCCAAAACAAATGCCCAGCCGGCATGGCTCAGTGGTTGAGCATTCACCTAGGATCCAGGAGATCATGGTTTGATTCCCGGTCAGGGCACATGCCCGGGTTGCCGGCTCAGTCCCCAGTCGGGGGCGTGCAGGAGGCAGCCGATCAAAGTCTCTCTCATCATTGATGTTTCTCTCTCACTCCCTCTCCGAAATCAATAAAGATATATTTAAACACACACACACACACAGAACAAGTGACACCATTGATTTGGAGGTGATCGAAATTATTAGCCTGCCCATGGCAAACCTATCCACAAGTTCAACTGGGTATAATCAAGATTCACACTCAGGTCTATCAAATGCCAGTGCCTGTAGTGCCTGTGTTCCTCCAAAACAAAGTCTTCCCTCTTTAAGCATGACTCATAGATTTACATACAATCATTATGCTCAGTATAACTGGTAATGCCCCACTTTCACAACAGCTTCAGTTGATCTGGAGATAAACTGAACTGTGTTCTTGGACATATTCCAATGGCTCCCCATCATATTAGTGGGAGAATGAAATTTATTAGCGTGAGAGTAAACTTAATTGCAATCTTCTCAGGATATTCTTTAATGATTCCCGCCCCCCCTCTTTTTTATTTTCAGAACATTTCATTACAACCTGGAACTCAGGCAAGCCTTGTACAACCAAGTCACGGCTTTCAAAGAATCCGGGAGTCAAGTCAAGTCGCACAGGTTTCTGATGTATAACAAACGTAATCGTTGGAAGTCTAAAGGACATTTTATCAACATTGTTTTAGTTTGAACCAGCCTAAGATCCTAAACATTTAAGACTTAAACCATGGCAGTCCGTTCACATATTTCACAATATGTCTCATTTTCTGAACAAAGGATTAACCACTTGAATGTAAGAAGCAGGTGTGAGCACTCTTGATAGGTCAAAACCTTACCACCACCCAGAAGAGTCTATAATTTCTGGGCAGAGTCCATGGCATGCGTGAATTTTGTTTCAATATGTTTTCCATAGGGATAGCTTAGAAAGTCACACAGCCACATCCTACCCAGACTCCCATGCCTAGTGGCAGAAGTATTTGCTGATGATTGAAAGGTCATGCAAAACAGATGTGAGGGCAGCTGGATTTTCCAGCTATGCTTCAGCAGACTCAGCCGCGGTGCCTGCCATTACCAAATTGCAGAGAGATTTTATTTCAATTGAGTAAAAAAAAAAGAATCTTAGGCAACCTTGTCAGTATAATTGGACGTATATGCAGTTTCTCAGTGAGGTCACACCTTTTCTGTCTTCCATTCTTCAGATTCACAACCTGGAACTAACTTTATCACACTGCAAAGCAACAATGAACTGGGTATCAACCATTCTGGCCTGTTTTCCAGCATCTTATAAATAGGCATTATTGAGCTCCGTGTGTGGAAGTAATTTTAATTGCATTTCCTACAGCCCTCTCAACATTTGCTTTGGTGTTACCTACACTTCAAACCAGCTTATTCTTTTTCCTGTACTTCTCTGAAATGTAGCAAAAGCACAAAGAACAGCAAATGGTGCATTGCAGAGAGGCCCACCAAGTCACAAATACCCTCGCAGAACAGATGGTCCAATTGCAAACTCCCAAATATTGACATCTGTGTGGAAGCAACTGTATCAGAGTTTTACATACTCTATCAAAATCAAGTAATTCCTACACCTGTCCTTTACTAACTGAAAATATGGGAGTTGTCCGTTATTAATAAGAGGGACTCTAAGAGAATGTGGATGCTATAGTAAATTTTCTTTCTAATCTATTAGAAAGTTTAAGTCTCAGATTTGCCAGTTAATATGTTTGCCAGTTAATAAAATTAATTTGCCAGTTAATAAAACATTCTCTGTATGTTTTTAGAGAATTATTTCTCTGAGTTTTCATTTGCTCATCTCTAATGTGTTAAAAACACTTGCCTCTTGTAGTTTCTCCAGTTGTTATAAGCTTGCAGTGTACTAGCATATCCTAGTTTAACAGATAATATATCATATGAATTACAAAGACTATACAACAAATATGTTATTATTATAGACCCACTGGACTTCATCCTTCATGGTTTAGTTTATTGTAAAAGGGAAGTTGTTAATCTGTTTGCTTCTATTACTGAATATGAAAATAATCCATTTTTATATGATAAGGGTCTAGGTTTATACAGAAAAACTTCTAACTGAAATCCCAAATAAATAACACAAACCTTCAATTAAAAATGCTTTGCTTACTTTAAAAATAGGAAAAGCATTACCGTGTATAATAAAATAAACCCAGTAAAAACCCATTGGTGCCCTGGCTGGTGTGGCCCAGTGGTTAGAGGTCTGCCTGAGGACCAAAGGGTCGCCGGTTCGATTCCCGGTCAAGGGCACGTACCTTGGTTGCAGGTTTGACGCCTGGTCGGGCGGGGGCTCATGCGGGAGGCAAGCAATCGATGTGTCTCTCTCAAGTCGTCGTTTCTCTCTCTCCCTCTCTACCCCCTCCCTTCCACTCTCCTTAAAAAATCAATGGAAAAAATATCCTCAGGTGAGGATTAAAAAAACAAAATTTTAAAAACCATTGGTTATTACTATAGATCCAACTAAATCTCTTAAATATTTAAAACTGTTCAATTATACTGGGTGTTTAGAGGATAGAGCTTGAAAAACACAATCCATAAAACATTATGTTTACTTTTCATCCTGAAGACATATTATCAGGGGTTTTTTCACAATAAAAAAAAAAATTTAGCCCGACCATCAAGGCTCAGTGGCTGAGCGTCGACCTATGAACCAGGTCACGGTTCGATTCCCGGTCAGGGCACAGGCCCGGGCTGCGGGCTCCATCCCCCGTCGGGGGCGTGCGGGAGGCGGCCCATCAGTGACTCTCACTGAGAGACATTTCTGTCTCCCTCCCTCTCTCTTCCTCTCCCTGAAATCAATAAAAATTAAAAAAAGGAAGTTAGTGCTTGACTGTCTAATTCCCCAGAATATGCATAATGTCCTGGGTTATGAAGGTTCCAATACAGGTGAAAATCTAAAGTTTGATTGCGTGCCAATGGCCACCCTCCTGATTCCCAGTTACAGGTGAAAATCTGAAGTTTGATTGCGTGCCAATGGCCACCCTCCTGATTCCCAGTTCCACGCTTCCCCGTCACTGCCTGCTCTGTGGCGAGGAACTGGGCTCTGAGCGAGCGCCGTGCGAAGCTCCGTCAGCCGTCCGCCCAGGTGGCTGAAGGGCTGTTTCAGAAGGGGCGTCGCCTCCTGGTCCCAGGTGCTCCGTTTCGCTTTTTCTTGCTCCATCTGCGTGGTCCGCCCGCGGTGCACGTGTGTGGGGACATCTGGCGGAGCCCTGCCCCAGCTGTGCACGCAGAGTGCACACATC
Source organism: Miniopterus natalensis (assembly GCF_054644295.1). Taxonomy (NCBI): domain Eukaryota; kingdom Metazoa; phylum Chordata; class Mammalia; order Chiroptera; family Miniopteridae; genus Miniopterus; species Miniopterus natalensis. Next base: position 147,921,316 of record NC_142081.1, read on the forward strand.
GGTGAGGTCACATCCCCGGCCAGGCCCGCGGCCACCCGGCTGCAGCCCTTGGGATGCCGACTCCTATTCCAGGCCTCATGCCCACGGCAGCGCCCAGCTCCCTGCGCACACCCACCCGCCAGCCTTGGCTTCCCTGCCTTCTGGAGGGTGGCTGCCTTGTTTCTCCAAGGAGGTCTGACCTCCAGCCATCGGGAGGGGTACTCCTCCCAAGGTTGTCCTCTCTCTCAGCCCTAGGGTACCTTTTTATATTTTCATAGTTCCTCTTTATATTTTCATAGTTCCTCTTTATATTTTCATAAGTTACTTTATCATAGCTTAATAATTCTTTAAACTTCTCCTAAGTTACTGTGTGATTTGTCTCCGGATTGGACCCGTTCTGACCCCCCAGGAGTCATCAAACACATTTTCCCACTAAGCTCTGATTTACTCTCAACATCTATACCATGCCAATATTATTTAAGATCATCTAGAACTTTCTGGGTATTCAGAAATAAGCAAACTGTAACAGATTCACATCATTGATTTATACATTTCTTGGGGCAGAAGTACTGGGTTCTCCTCTGTGCTTATTAAGTTCATGTTTCACTTGAATCATTGGTAATGGTACCAGAGAAAAATTATTAAGCAGTAGCATAATAATTTAACAGAGCAACATGAATAAGTTTCAGTTTATAAAGCCAGAATTAATTTAACTTATATTTCAAAGTTTATACTTGAAAAGCTCCATGGATTCTTCTGCTTTCCATTTCATTCAATGAAGGAGGCTTCAGATCTTCAGGATTCTCAAGCACACAAGGACAGAAAGATGCCAGGCGCCGATGACATCAATATCGAGTCACCTAAGCAAAGACTTTATTTTTTGAGAGAGAGAGGGAGGGAGGGAAGGAGGGAGGGGGAGGAAGAGATGGTTGCCTCCTGCACATGCCCCGATCGGGGCCAGGACTGAACCTGCAACCCAGGTACATGCCCTTGACTGGGAACTGACCCTGAGATCTGGGCCGCTCTAACCACTGAACACACCGGCCAGCTGCAAAGACTTATTTACATAAAAATTCATACTTGTATGGTAAGTCACCAAGGGAACAGTTTGCCATATCAGTGATACACTAGGAAAAAAAAAAATCAAGACACCTCTGAAGACATTCCAGTCTACTGAAACACTTTAAACAATGGCATTTTTGAGTAAGTGCTTAGAATAGCACCAGCTGTGTGTGCTTTACAAGCAAAAGAGAAAAAAAAGAAAGAAAAAACAAACCTAAGTATATTTGAACTAGAGAGCAAATGTGACAATTTAGAACATGATGATGAAAAACTAATTTGGAAGCCAATTATTAAACAGAAACTTTGTCCCTTGAAACACGGGTGCATTAGAGACCATGCCAATCAGTTCACGGGCCTGGCACAGAAGTCATTTTCCTTGGGAACTGCATTTGCCTGAAGAGAAACTGAAAAATTTGACTCTCTGTGAATTCTAAATTGTTTTATTTCTCCCTGCGGTCAGCGACCAGTGGTTTTCTGACATGGAAATGTTTTATTCTTCTATGCTAAGCAACGGCTCCAGGCTTTATTGTATGTGATCACACACAGTTACAAACACAGGGGGGGAAAAATTGCCTTCTTGGCAAACTCACTTACCAGGGCTCCCCCAGCGCTCTGCGTTAGTGCCAGTCACTAAACACACCTTGTTTCCCCCAGAGAGGTATTCAAGGTGTGGCTCCCACCCTTCCCTTTAATCACTGCTGTGATCTTGCCACCTACTCAGACAGCTTCTAAATCACGGAATAAAGAGCGAAAGTTCAGAAATATAACACCATCGGCAAATGGTATGTTCTGAATTCTCTTCACAAAGCGAGTCGCTGAGCGAATCGGACACTTGCCACGTTCAAAATACGACGCATCTCCCGAGTGTGAGAAGCATACAGCCCGCTCCGGACTTTTCGGGGGGAGAGCGGTTCTTTCACAAACCTTTGAGCTTCGTGCTTCCTGAGTTAAATGCTCTCATTCATAAGAACACCACAGAACTGGATCGGTCTGAGAGTCCTGTTGGGCAGCCATGTGTCCTAGCCCCCTTTCCTCTTTTAAATTTTAAATACTGCAAAGGAACCATTTTCCCTGTGAGGCTCCCACACTTGGGATGAAACCTTCTCCGCGGAATTTTGGCACCCTATTAATTAGCGGTTATGAGTGGGAGCTGCTCTCTCTCAGCAACTCCTATTCTGCCATCAGTCAAGTGTGATTCTGCAATAAATTCCCACAAAGCAAACTATTTCTGGTAATTCTCCCTAATTAACACCAGGCCTGCTAATAATACATCAGTACCTATGTGTTTCTGATATAACCAAGATCTTGTCTGAGACTACTCAGAAAGGGAAACCGCCAACCTAAATTAAGCTTTCGCAGGCAAAAAGGATTTTATATGTAGTCCTGTAAGAAAACCTTTGATAATCTTATATTGGGGACATTTGACCAGAAAACACTGAACGACAGGGAGGCTTGTTCTGGTTTGAGCACTGAATGGGGATTTACTGTGAACACACACTGTTGAGTCCTAAGCCTATAAATCTTGTACTGGATTACTGTTTCTTAACGAAGGAATGACAGATCTCTTATTTTGTCGGTGCATTTTAATGTGCAATGACGTGATTGATAGAAACCAAACAGCAGCTATTAAAATGTCAGATGCAGACTTGATGCCCTTATAAGTTTGGCTTCTGGAGTTTAATATACTGTGAGCAAATAGACTTGAATTTGTCTTTTAGTCCCAATATACAGCCTGCAACAGAAACATTCCTCTTAACTTTACACAGTTGGGAAAAAAAAATTCATACTCAAACCAATAAACAAATGAGGAATAGGTGAGCCTACCTAGTTATAGAGAAGTCAGCTAATGAGAGCAGGATGAGTTACGCATAGGTAACGGACCCTGGTCAATGAAAGCTGTGAACATGCAGAAGATGACTTATGTTGTTGGAATGTGATATATGATACAATAGGATGCTTGGAGGGACAGGCTGCTCCAATAAAATAATTTCAGTAGTAAATATTTTAAAGGAACAAAGAGCTTATTTATCAATACAGTCATAAACATCTGTGTATATGTGCTACATGCAGAGCACAAGTGTTAAAGTCAAATAAATGTGACAATATTTTCAAGTGTTTTGTTTCTGGGACACTTCGATCAGCAAATGTCATAAGGAGATTCTCCTGAGAATTACCACACCCCTTCCTGTCCTGTGAACACGGTTTCTTCCCCTGATAACTTCATATAAACTACTTGCCACCCCAAAGAAAAACCAGGAGAGCTTGTCTACATCACTGCAGCTGTTTATTTATTATGTGCTCAATAAGGTATTACTATACTGATTATATTTCTCATGTGGTTTTTAATTAGAAAATATATCCAGAAGCAAAACAGCACAGATGTATATACAAACTTAAAAATGTAAAGAAACAGAAAATAAAGATTAATAGATAAGGCAAATGATACATTGAGAATCCAAACCCAGTATCTTCAAACATTTGGGGGATGAAGAGGGACAAACAGAAGCCACGTTAGATTTGTGTGAAATTACTCAGTATGTTTCCCCTTCCCTGTGTGAAGAGCCTCTCCTTTCCATAGAGACGACTGAACTGCAAACATCACAAAACATTAACATACCACTACCAGATTCACACCTGAACAGGGAAAGGAAGACATGACTTTCTATAAAAGTGATCCTAACATAGTACCCCTTGAAAATGGTATCATGAGTACATTTTTGTTGTAGATAATTTTTACATAATGCTGCACTAATAATTTGAAGATTTAAACCCTTCTTTCTGTCTTAATACTGATCAGATGCTTAGGTCTTAGTTTTAGACTCTAAATGTAACTGAATCAATAGGAAATATGTAAGCTACTATAAGCATAAGCACAGGGGACTGCTTTTGGGCTGCTCCTTCGGGGGGCAACATTCTGTCCTTGTAAGTCTAGAGAAACGTTACAAATCTGAACCTATCACTAACATTCTCCAAGTGGGACCTCCAAATAGGGGACGTTGTGCTAAGTACAGCGATCCAAAATATACATCTAGAGAGATTAAAAGTAAATGCTCTACAGTAAAGAGGTAATAATTTAAAAAATGCTACTTACATGGAACATTTATAATCAGAAAAATAAATATTCAGGGAGCGCGTCAGAATAATAAAGTGCTCTGCCTGAGTTATTAAGAGATTAACACTGGGGTGTTAAATATGGCCTTCCCCACTGGAAAATAGATTCTTCTGGGTTATAATCAATATTTATTTCATAGGATTAACTGTTTTAGGAATCGACAGAAAGCTTTGCCACAGAAGAAACGATGATAAATTAGGAAGTAATATCACCCTCTTAGGGATAAAATGTAGAGAAATGCAACATTATGCTCTATGATTAATATGCAGAAAGAGAAGTCTAATAAAAGATGATATATTAATGTAAGATAATTTTATAGGAAATCCAGGTGAAATAAAATTATTTGAAGGAAATACCCAAATGCCATTGACTGATCAAATAGTATCTTGGCATATAGTCTATAAAGGCAGAACTAAATAACAAAAAGAAACTCCTACCACACCGAAACAAAACCACCACTAATTTTATACTGCGTAAAGCGAGAGACTGACACTAAGGTATGACAATGCATATTAGCTAGTATGTCTTCTATAGGTGGTTTCAGCAGCAATAATAATACACAATTCAGTTCCAGCACTTTAAAAAACAACATAAACTTCCTGCCTCCCTACAAGATGCAGGGTAAGGAGGTGGTCTGAGGTTGCTACTTGAAGCATTCCATTTGCCACTTCATGTCACCCTTCTCATTCTTTTATCCCCAGTTAATTATTATCTGCATATAATTTAAATCTGCTAGACTATAAATTAACATCTTCCAGGACAGAGGCCATGAAAAGTTCTTGGAGAGGTTAAACAAATATTGTAGCCTGAAAGTCCCCTCTACAACAAACATGTACACAATGGAAGGGAAGTCATTACTGAGTGATGGGGAGGAAGGACTTGGGGCTCAATCTCAGATTTAAAAGCACCTTGCTCCAAACATATTTAAATTATAACTCAGTGGGATCATGAGCCTTCATCCATTCTGGAAATAAAAATAAAAACTATCAACTGCTGTAAATTCTTTTCTTACTGGGCAAATGTCAATAGGATCTACAATTTTACCACAGTTGTTTCTCTGTCTTCATGTGGATCTATGTTTTCCCTCCCCAAAAAGAAGAAAACAAATAGGCCAGTCTGAGTAATTAATCATGTTCCCCTCCTCTACTACCAAAACTCTGTGCATAAAAGTTTTCCAAACTTCATGATCACATCTGGAAGTGGCTCGTTTATTATTGAAAGAGAATTATCAAAAGAAAAAAAAAAATCTAGATTTTTATCACATGCTCAAGTCAATCTTTTATTTTTCTAATGGAGAATTAAAGAAAAAAATTACTCTGCAAAGAGAGTTCTTAAACCTTCATCAGTCAGTAGTACAACTCTGAAACTAGTTCATTGTCAAAAAAGGGGGAGTTTGGGGAGGGGATTACACCATAATTCCCAACCACATTCTTTTCTACTCATTCTCTTGAAGAGAGAGAAAACCCTCACAGTCCAAAGTTATGGTCGTATTTGAGATTTATAAGCTGTATGGTGGCTTTTGGGAGGGATGGAAAAATAGAGCATCTTACTGGCATGGCGCATTTTGATCAAGATCTCACTGACCTTTCCTACTGGAATGATCAATTGTAAAATTAAAAATGCACATAGTTTTTAAAAAGGGACACCGACTACTGATAAAACTCTCTGTTTAAACTCCTATTCACTGTTTCAAAGATAAACATTATTTAAGAAAAAAATACAATGTTTCACTTATTGATAAAGTATAAGGCATTTTCATGGCCTTTTACAGATCTACTCATAACTACCTACCTAATAAGGAAAGCATAATTATTTCAGCACAGAGGTTGTAGTTTTATTCTAAAATTTAATTCTTCACTAATTTATTCTAAGATGAATTTAATAGTCAGCCAGGAAATGGATTTTTATAAAAGTTACTTTATGGGCAGAAAATACACGGAAAAAGTAATGACAAGTGTCAAACTGTCTCTTTACATTATGAAGCCAAGTATTTCCTTATAGATTTGGTTTTTAAAGCTGGAACTTATCCCTTCAAGGCTACTACTATTTTTCAAAAATCCATATAAATATTAAATCTAAAAATTAATTGGTAAATTTAATTTTCCTCTTTCTCTTCAAATTTCTTTCTCTTCTCCTGAACCGCTGACTTTCAAAAATTCACCGAATGAGCATGTTTCTTGCAAAGTGGCTTGTCCTTCTTGGAGAAAAAGGTCTGACCTTCCAAACTCTCACAACACACCTGAAAAAAAAGCGTTATGTAAGAGAATATCTTCTTTTGTCAAGTATGCATGAAGGAGAAATAGTTTTTCACCCCATGGTTAATAAAAGCACTTTAGTTGGTTGTTAGACTTCCTGACATTCAGTTACTATATTCCATGTAATCTTTCAGGAACAATGAAGAATAACTTTTTCTGGAATGCATTCTCATTTATTTAAATTACTGATCATTATTTCTCTTTATTGGGAGTAAAGCACTTGGCCCTAATTAAAAATTATCACCTAAAGAGGTCACACTAAATATAATTTCTCTTCCCAAATTCTAATCGATGCTTTTAATCTGCCTCCTGTTGTAGAAAACCAAAGCATTCAAACAGAAAACACAGCACGATTGCTTTCCCAAACATTCGCAAGCTCCCAAGTGCTTGAGAGTTCTTTTCAGTACATTCCTTTGCTTCTTACAGTGAAAACCCTGGTCTACTTCTGGCTGCTGGATGATTATGCAGTCAATTAAGCAACCACATTTATGTCTTCTCTTTCCTATTGCCTTTGTTAATAATGCTCATGAGCAGCTCTACCAGAGAATAGGAGAAGGCAAATCTGCTAAAAGTTTTTTGTTGTTGTTGTTTTAAATAAATTTTATGACATCCAAGAGTCGAATGAGGTAAACTAGACAGAGTTCAATGGCAACATCTGGGATAATTATTTGACTTCAATTAACATGACCTTTTCCCCTTCATACATTGGGTACTGAAAGCTATTAGATATATTAAACCTAATTAAAAAAAAATCAAACATCTGAATACCTTTATTGAATGTTTATTTGCTAAATTTTATATCTATCTATCTCTCTATCTCTCTATCTCTCTCTCTATCTCTCTATCTCTCTCTCTATCTATCTATCTATCTATCTATCTATCTATCTATCTATCTATCTATCATCTATCTTAGGTTAATGTTAATCTCTAAATATCTATGCTCATAAAGAATAAAATAAAAAATTTTAAAATAGCAAATGCAATAGGTAAACATATTACTACATGGTTATTATCATCTCAAAAAGAAAGAATATTCATGGACTATTACTAAGGAAGAAAATCAACATACAGTTTACTTCCAATGTTAATTAATAATAGATTTTTAATATTTATTTCTATTTTAAGAAATACCTATGCTTCCAAAAATTACTAAAAACACTCCAGTAAGAGTTTTGTTTTGTTTTTTAAGTAAAGGACTCTTACTGTTTTAAGAAATATATAGCTTCTCCTTGTAAACAAAAATGTATTAAAAATAGGATTTTCTCTAAAGGGTAAGCATCTTAGTCTATGCCAAATAATTTCTAAAAGTGCTAAAAAATTTTAATAAAAAACTTTCAAAATCACAGTAAAAATATTTTTAGGTTTGAAGGACTGAAAGATACAAGAACTGTTATTTCCATTTAGTGTTCATGCTAGAATCGGCCACACTGTGCTCCTTTAATTTGGAAATGAGTTCACTTACTGAGCACACAAAGCAAGTATCGTGCCAGGTGTAGCCCAGAGCTTCCAGGAACATGTCACCAGCTTCTATGGGAAACTCACATCCACGGCATATAGTACCAAACAGGGCGTAGTAATCTGTAGAGGGGGGTAGGAGGCACAATTAAATATGACAGAGCTTTAGAATGATAGTTCCTAGAAAGCAGCAACACAATTTGGCTATGGTGTGCAGCTTGATTCACCTTTCTTAGCAATCTTCAATATTCCTTAGCACTATTTGTTCAACACATAGCCACAGAGTCCTACTGTGTGCCAGGCACTGCTCTAGGCACTGGTCAGGGGTCTGGTGGTAAGGAATACAGATGTGGTTGCTCTCCTCAAGGGGCTTGTATTCTCTTTGGGAGCAGAATGTCCTAATTTATTGTTATTTTTTAAATAAATAATTTCAGATTATAAAAAGTACCATGAAGGAAAGAAAATAGTGATGTGATATAAAACAACTGGGGGTACAAAATAACTGTGATATAACATTATATAGGTGGGTTAGAAAAGGCCTCTCTCTGAGGAGGTAATCGTTACGTTGAGACTTGAAAAAGAAATGAGGAACCACCCTGGAAAAGCTGGGGAAGAACCTTCCAGTTAGAAGAACCAGCGATACAAAAGCCCTGAGGCGGGAAGGATCTTAACTTGCTCAGAAACAACAAAGGGGCAGAGTATGGCCAGCAGCCAGTGACTGGAAGGCGGCAGGAACGAGGCTGGCAAAGCGGGCCCTGGTCGAGCATCTAGTTTGGACTCTAATGGAAGCCATGAAGGCATCAAGCACTATCTGATTCACATTTAAACAAATGTTACTGTAACTGCTAGTTGAGGGCTGGGGAACAGAAGATACACCATTTAGCTGGCAATTACAATGTCCAGACAAAGGGTAAGAAGGAGCTGGATTCAGGGGTGGTGGCTGAGGTGGGGGGAAAGGAATGAATTCAATACCTACTTTGGGGGTATGTATGTTAGAATTTAGTGATTAAGCTGGATATAGGGAGGAGGGGAAGAGCAGAATCCAAGATGACTTCTAGGTTTTGGGACAGTGGACTGGGTTAAGAACAAGTCTGGGGGGGTTAAAAAAAGAAAAAAGAGTAGACCAAGATGATCAGAAGTGACATTTAAATAAGACTTCAATAATGTTTTCTCCTTTCTGTAAGCAATTTCGGGTTTTTAAAAATATGGCTTCTTAGACTACATTAAATACGATATCAAGACTAGGTAGTTTTATTAATTTTTTTGGCTAAATAGGGACTATCTGGTCAAAATGTCTTGCAAAGCTTTTAAAACAAACAAACAGCTCCTTCTTCAGGAGAATTGAGTGGCATTACAAAATGTGAAGGATTCTGGTTGAATCAGGGCAGCCAGCTTGTAGCCAACCTGTCCCAAAAAAACCACTGGAATTTCCACAGGGCTTCCTGGTGGAGAGTCTGACATAGAACTAGATTGGGCCTAATGGGAACTAAGAGAAAGGTGAAAATAAGAGGATACTGAGTGAGCAAAAAAGGAGTGGTGTTGACCAGCCTCAAATTAGAAGCTCCTTTAACCTATTGTGGAACAGCCTCTTCTTGCAGCGCCACACGTTGACATTCAACATAGAACAAAAGCAAAACTCCACAGTGGGAATGCAGTACAGTGAATGAAGGCATGGTAAAGGGAAAATATTTTATTTATGAAAAGTGTATGTGCAGTAGTAATACCTAGGCAAGGGTAATATTAATAAATAAGTGTTATGAAAGTCCCCTTACAGCCTTTGGGAGGGAAAAGTGTACAGGGACTAAAGCAAGGGTAAGTAGCTTGGTCCTTAGAGCCTAGTTTATTAAAAATAAGTTTACCAAGGGAGTAATCCAAGCCAGGATTACCCTCCCATTCAGTAAAAGTAACAAAGGACTTCCAATTTATTGTCAAGGCAATTGCCTTAAAGAGCAAATCAGTAGCATATTCAAAAGTTGAACATTTGTCATGTTTATAACCACTCAAAATCTACTTAATGAAGTTGAAGAGGTGGCTGTAAGCTACATGATTTGATAGAACTTATAACCATAAATTATTGGGGACTCAAGCAAAATGTTTTTCTCCTAAGTAATGCTTACATACTCACATCTCTTAATTAAGTTGGGAATATCTGTTTTGACAGTCACATAAAAGTATACATAGTTTTTTTTTTACTATATATTTAGGGAAACATTAAATGTTACTAAAACAATTAGGAAAACGATTTTGCCTAATATTTCCTTTAAAGTTTATAGTAATATAAGGGTTAATGTTTTACCTTCATTCAAAACTTAAGAACCTAATTGCTTCAGCAGCTTACCAGTCTCACAGTAAGGTTCACCATCCTCCAAGTGAAAGACGTTATTACGAATGGGTTTTCCACAGGCCACACACACAAAACAGGAAACATGCCAAGTTTGTTTCAAAGCATTGATGACTTCCTGTTACAGAAAAATAATTGGATGTAAAAAATTTAAAAAAAGATGACAATACACAAATACTTATTCTGCTAGCTCAACCAATACAGCCATCCTAAACTGACACAAAGTAGACATGTGTGCTTTGTCTTTGCCTTGAGCTTTCCTCCTAACAGGAGATACATAAGGACAGACTTGAAAATCAACTAAATCAATGCACTATATAACATGTGCATTTCCCACAAATACTATCAATAAACCTATTTAAAGAATGAACTAGTGTGTTAAATACTACACAAGTGAATAAAGTAAGCATTTCATAAGCACTTGCTACAATACATTCTGCTTTCTCTCAAAGGGTGTCAGGAAACATTAACTTATAAAGGTTTCATAGTATTATCTTGAAAATCTCATGGAGGAAGGGCAAACATTTAAAAACTAAAACAAACCTATACTTTGGTGCATTATGGAAACAATAACCTAATCAGTGTAATCCAATCAGTTTAACACATGTTTAGTGTTTTGGGAATCAGCTGTGACTGTACTAATCATACACTCAAAAGAGTATCTAAATTTGAACCACAAAGCATGGATTCTAGTCAACAATAGCCTATGGTTAAATATACCAAATATCAAAAACTTGGACCAGATTTTAACTAGTAAAAGTTTTGGGCAGTGGATTTTGTAAGGAGGAATCATTTCTTTGGATTGAGAGAGAGAGAGATGGAGCCATTAAAAATCATTTTTGAAGAATAGTTAGTAACATGGGAATTTACTCTTTGCATAATACTGTTCACAAAAAGAGGGTGCTAGACATAAAGTATGGTTATTATTTTGTAAATGAATTACTTATAAGGAGAAAAGTGGAAGAAAATCCATCCTAAAGTTAACAGGAATTATTGAGGATTGGTAAGTATATAAGTCATTTTCATTTCATTCTTTTTACTTTTTGTATTTTCTAATTGTAGAGTGAAATATTTTCTCTTAATAAAAATATTGTCAAAATAAAAGAAAATGATATAGAATAAATTATTAACCATAGAAAATGCCATAGTTCACTACTGAAGGGCAATGGAAAGAAATGACAGTTGTTTAGATCCCAAAAGATTACCATGAACATGTATAACAAATGTACAATCAATCAAATCATTTCCCAAGGCTTCCAGCACATACTTCCCTTTATACTTGACACAGATTACTATTCCTTCTTTAATAGGGATTCATGTAACAGGGAAGAATTGTAACCCACCCCACCACTCTTTTGACATTATTTCTGTAAATGCTACCTTTGAATAATATGTAGCTTAGAGATAAACAGCATGTTTGTATAAGAATCTTAGGAACTAACTTCAGAAGAGACAGACTCTGACCTTCAGGCATCCCAGTTACAGAAGATTTGCTGACCTTCACCCACAGAACCAGGATGACACAGAACCAGATGACATCAGACCATTACTTGACCTGCTAGAGATCCTTATCAGAATGGACAGCGCTGGTCTGCACGTAGAGAACTTTCCAACTCCCTCCCTTTGATCTCTTTGTTCTGCTTTCCCTCTCCCTCCTTATGAAAACCTTGGCCTGCACTAAAGTGGGGGAGATGAGCTTTGCAACAGGAGCCCCCCATCTTCTCAAGTGACTGGCACTGAATAAACCTCTTTCCTTTTTACCAGCATCTGTCTCATGAGTTCGGCTTTGATGGCAGCAGGCAGTCGAACCTTGGTTTAGGTTACATTCAAACAACTAAAACACAATCTAGAGAATCTGTCCTTTTAGTGAAGTTCTGGCCCACCTCTGAAGCAACGAGTGTAAGGTTTCCATTTCCTAGAACATCATTTGGTTCTAAAACTGTTTCTTGACTTTGTTTTATTAATTATTCTAGAATTCATAGAACAGATTTATATAATAAAACAGTATTAACATATACTAAGTATTAATTGTCATTTGGGAAGATACAGCCTGAACCATTCCATCCTTTTGTTCCCAACATATTGTATAAATTAATAATATAGAAATATTTCATGTGGTAAATTTGATTTCTAAGTATCCTCAAAGTTTAAGACATATTTAAAGATATATTCTAAAATTACTACTCTATAATTCATGCTAACTTTTCTCTTATTTGATATGAATTTAGTGTTTCATTATTATAGTTTCATATTGAGAATATTAGAATTCGGCAATGTCATTTCCAAATTTTGTATTAGTTGTTTGAGTTTTGTATGAGACCAGGCAACCTGGCTGCTTCTGAAGTAAAATTCCAACTCCTGGGCACCCACAGGAAATGCCTGACTCTTACTTTGTAATTGCAAACTGGGTATTCCAGAGTAGAAAATTCATTCATTCATTATTTATTATTATGTACCTGACACCTAAATTACTCCCTTTTTTGCAAAAAAAATTAAAAAGGTATGGTTTTATTATTTTTCTATACATGTATACTCTCATAAAGCTGAGGTTATATTTTTAAACATTATATGCATTCAAGAAAAATATATCATTTATAAGCCTGTTTTATATACTTCATGAGATCTGTGCCCTGTGCTTGAACCCTGACAAGTAGGGAAATGCTGCTCTTATAAAAGCTATGGAATTTAATTTAAAGCAGTGAAGGTGTCAGTTCTAAGAACTCCGATGTGTGTGGTCCTGTATGACCTCTTCATTCCTGAGCAAACAGGGTCCTGTGGAGGTAGCACACCCACAGTAAATTATTTTTCCCCCACAGTGGCTAGACTTTCACCAGACAAACCAGCACTCAGTAAGACAAAACCAAAGACAACTTAACCCCCTAAGTCCTATCTACAGAGGTCTATTTAGTTTTGCTTTACAATAATAAACAGAGATGAAAATAGAGAGGGTACCAAGCAAAAAGGGGGGGGTGGTCAAAATGATACAAGGGGTCCATAACAAAAATTATTCTCCTTTAAAATTCACTCAGGATAAAAAGATTTCCAATACTTACTCCAAGGATCTTCCTTTGGCATCGACCACATTCAGGAGCAAAGAATTTCTCATAACACAGCTCACAATACAGGGCTCCCTTCTCCTCTACAAATCCAATGTAGGCCATCGTATTTTTGCAATGAGCACAGTTAAATTCTTCTGGGTGCCAAGATTTCCCCAGTGCCACTAGGAATGGTCCCCTGCCAGAAGTAAAGAGATCAAGTTGGCTCAGGAATCAAAGTTTCTCAAGTTTGCCTAGATAGGACCTCTTTTATACAATGCCCAAACAATTAAATATTTGCTCAATTCTTCTCAAGGACTCAGTGCATGGATGCTATAAGTTTACATAGAAGCTCTGTCCATTTATGTGAAAAAAAATTTGGTAGTTACGTCTTTTGAGTTGTAATAAGTGAGTCTGTCCCTGTCATGATTATGATTGAGAATGAAGATGTTAACTGTGACAGAACATAAAGTAACCAGAAAAAAAAAAAAAAATGTGGTTTAGGCAGATATGAGAGTTAGGCATTTCTATAAAATAAACGAAATAAAAATCTCAATTTGGTGCCCAGTTGGCATGGCTCAGCAGTTGAACATCAACCTAGGATCCAGGAGATCGTGGTTCGATTCCCAGTCAGGGCACATACCCAGGTCGTGGGCTTCACCCCCAGTGGGGGTCCTGCAGGAGGCAGCTGGTCAATGATTCTCTCTTCATTGATGTTTCTCTCTCTCTCCCTCTCCCTTCCTCTCTCTGAAATCAATAAAGACACACATGTATATATATTTTTAATCTCAATTTGGTAATGTCACAGTCTTAGAAATATTACCTGATAAAACATTCCCCACACACAGTTTCATGTATTTTTCAACTTTATTAAACACATCAAATTCTCACCCTCCAAAATGACTACAGAAACTGTAAACTGGGTGTCAGAGATTGTTTGAAGCTACTTAGAAAGGTTTTATTTAATTCAAACACGGCTTATTTTTAATGCACATTTACATCAAGGTAACAAATGTTTGTAAAGAGATTTTTTCCCCCCCATAAAATACCATACAGTTATGAACTGATAAGATGAGTTTCGTTTGCTTAACAGGAACCCATTATGAAGCCTTATCTAGTCACGAAGCCCGCAGAGATGAACCATTCCAGTCCCTACAACATTCTTTCCAGTAGCTACATCACACTAATTTTTCTTCATAGAGCAGCTTTACCTCCAAGGCACTTGTGCATTTATCTAATTCGTCCATGCAACATTCCTGTGAGATAGACCAGGGTAGTTATTACGAACTCAGTTTAAGAGATGGAGAGGTTTTGAGGTACAGAATGTTCAAAAGATATGACAAATTCCATGAAACCACTGAGTGAAGGCCAGAAGCTGAATTTCTTGGTTCCTAGTATACTGCTCTGGTCAACCGATACCTGTCGCCTTTGATATCCTTACCATCAGCTACCAGCACTGAGCCACCACAGGGTAGTTGTTATTAAGATCAAATACCTCACTTTTAGGCAGATTATTAACAGGCAAAGTCACAGTAATAAGCATCATAAAGTCACATTTTTTTTTTTTAGTCTTTAGCCTTACGTTATTTAGAAAATAATATAAACTTTGATACTCAGTAACTACCTGCCACTGGGAATTCTTTGCAAATACACTGATGTTTACTAAGAACCAACACCTGATTCTGGAAGAGTCAAGAAAGTAGAAAGGCTCTTGCTAATGATTAAAATGTGTTCTCAGGGATATAAGAGGGTGTTTTCTTGCCCTACTTTTTGTTGCCTTGTATCTTTCTTAAAAAAGAACTTAAAATTTTATTTTTCTATTACAGTTTACATTCAATATTATTTTGAATTAGTTTCAGGTGCACAACCTAGTGGTTAGACACTTTGCAAAGGGTTTCCCCCCAGTATTTCCACTATGCACCTGGCACCATACATAAGTATTAAAATTTTATTGGCTATGTTCTTTATGCTGTACTTTCCATCCCTGTAACTATTTTGTAACTACCAATCTTTACTTCTTAAATCCCCTGACCTTGCTTCTTATTAATAATATGCAATTTTGTATAAGCTAGTGTTTGCAGCTCTCTTAGCACTTGAGACAAGTAATTTATTATTATTTTTTTAAACTTTAGGGTACTATAGTTTTGTCATCACTAGCAAGGAATGCCTTTGTTAACTAATTCCTGACAGAAAAATAAAAGGCTACAGATCACCTACTATGTAACCAACTATGTTACTTTTGGTAGGCTCTCTCTCAATTTTGAACTGGTATATTAGTAGCAGTCCTGCTCAACAAGTTCCTCCCTTCACTTTTTCAGTATATATTTGAGAAATAGTTTTCTTTCAAAGATAAACCAAGAAGTCACAGTGCTCAAAGCTAGACAGAGTTTTATGAGAAGTCTAAGCTTTTCCACCAGGTGGGTATCTGGTTATATATGCCTGGAAAATCTGCCAGGCTAAATTTACTGTGACCGTAACATAAGAACTTCAGGGTTTTATGCTACCATTGGTCTGGACATTAATTAAAGTAGTTCACAACAGTTAAGTAGGGTGAATGTTTTATAAGAGCACATCTTCAGCTCATTCATAAGCCTGGATGGCCCCTTGAGGCCAGTACCCTTACCTTAGGCCCCTCAGTTTGCCAAAGAAGTCAACCAACCTCAAACTCTGCATTCTGTTAAAGAAAGGGGTGGTATGCACTTGGAATAAAAAGCTTTGCTCCTGGACCTTGTCTATCAGAGCTACCAAACTGTTAATAAAGTTCATCTGAGGGGAAAAAAAAGACATTTAAGAACAATTGATTGAGAACAATAAAATCCATCTTCAAGATTTTCTAAAATGTGTGTTGAGATCAACTCAGACCAGCAGAGAAATAGGTTCTACAAATCAGAGAGACCCATGGCACAGAATTATTCCTTTAATGACCAGTGTTCAGTGTGATACCATCAGTTTGCACTGACACTTGTTACAAGAAATAGCTCCAAGGAATCCACCTGTGTTCTTCCTGCAAGTTGAGAGTGTTTTTTGTTAGACCACACAGGGCCATTTTCACATGGAGTCCTTGGAGAAGCACCTTTCAGATATTTGCAACGAGAACAGTTTTGCTTCTTCTGAGTAGCAAAATTACTTTCTATCTCACTGTATAGTAATTTGCAAAATTAACTCCTGATTTTGTTGACTGCTTGAAGGCTTAATGCCAAATTTAGTCTAACAGTAGCAAGAATGTATGTCATTGTTGTAGGTTTAATCCAGTCTCAATGACAAATTTCTGTCCACAGTTCATTCTTAATAGTCCCATTCAAAATTTTCATTCTTCTCTTGCTCCCTTTTGTGATTTAGAAGGGTTTCTTATATTTCATGTATTCTTAAGTGTGTTTTTTTTTAAAGCTTTCTGGACTACAGTTCACTACAAAAAATAGATAAATACTATTGTCCATCAAAAGGGTAATTTGAAGATATTTCCTTAGTTTTTTTTTTTATCAAATTTGAATAGTGAAGGATCTTAACAACAATAAACTCCCTCTGCACTTTTAAAAAGTGAGTTGAAAATGACCCTTGCTCCTGCCAAATCTCCTTTCTTAAACAAATATGCTCTGTGCAGATACTGGCCTAACCTGACACTCCTTGGCTGCACTGAAAGCATCTTCCATCAATGCCTTTAAAGTTACGTAGAGATTAAACAATAAAATCTTCTACTTATAACAAAGTACTCTCTTCTCTGTGTCAGCAGAGACTAATTTAACAAATTCATTAACACCGGATTAGCACTGAAGAAGTTCTTCTAGTTCCGGGTAGGATTGGGTTTCCATCTGTAAACTGGAATGGCAGGCTTGGATAACTGCAAAGTGGAATGAAGTATTCAGCTACCTCTTGTGATACTCTCCACCTCATGAGCCCTTGCTAAATACCTGTTGACTGATGAAGGGAGGGAGGGAGGGAGGAAGGGGAGACAGTTAAAGCACTGGCTGAGGGAGAAGAGCTATGACATGACATTTTTAACCTGTTTCTCTTCTATAAGACTTATGCCAAAAAGAAAAAAATAAAGACCTAAGGAAGGATGCTAAGAGAAAAGTACAGAGGAAAAGAAAAGCTTACAAATAGAACGGTGAAAGGAATTGCAAATTTCTTTTTTTTTTTAAGATTTTTTTCTTATTGATTTTTAGAAAGAGAGGAGAGGAGAGGGAGAGAGAGAGAGAGAAACACCGATTGGCTACCTTGACCCAGAACCCAACTGGAAACCTTTCAGTACACAGGACAAGCCCAACCAACTGAGCCACACTGAACAGACACAATCTAACAGAGATTTAACTTTGAAATCAAATGCTTTGTTCTTGCTTCCCTTTGTTATTTAATTTTCACAATAACTCACAGGGATAGACATTAACTCTATAAATAGATGAAGCTAACATCGTAGAAGTTAGCCAACTTTCCTAAGATCACGGTGGATGGTGAACTGAAAGCTGGAACCCTCCAAGGCCCAGTCACTATAGATTAGAAATTTTATTTGACCCAAACTTACTGCATCAATAGATGTTAAAAACAAAAGAAGTTTAAAAAATCAAGAGAAGTTAATCAACGAAAGTTAAAAACAAAGTCACATAAAAAGCAACTCACATGCTCAAAACTATTATGGAATCTAATATTCTACTTAACTAGATATAATAAATAATAAAAATGTATAAGCCAGTTTATATTATGCTCAACTTTTAGGAAGGGCCTAGCATGAGCAAACGGAGGAACAACACAGCTAGAAAAACAAAATGAAATAGAAAAGATTACTGGGAGGAAATGCACAGCACACACACAGTCACAAAGACATACAACACAAATGCAGGAAGAAAATGAAACACAGCAACTATCTTACAAGATATACAGTACTCGAAATCAGAAATACTAATAATCCTTCCAAAAATGTAGAAACACCGTACTTTTGACACCGAGATGGCTCTCCTTATGAGAAAAGTATGGAAATCACCGAGCAAGAAACAATTCGGTAATGTGAAAATCTTCATTTCCAGTGGATTACGCCCATACTTTCCAATTTGGAACATCAAAAAATATATAGTTCTTTTATCCAGTACCATCTTTAACTCATAGCCCTTTAAAATACTACATTTAAAACATTGTAATAGCTTTTTATTTGAAAAACATGAAAGGCATGCTCTTTAAGAATAACTGTATAAGTGAAATGAGCCCAAACATAAAGGGGAATAAGAAAAACGAATTCTTAAAAAAGGGTAGTACTGATCATCTTTAAAAACAAATTTATCGGAGGCAATTATAGTCAATTCTTTATATTGAGGTTATTATAAAATCAGAAAAGCAGGAGAAATGTGAGTCCATATAATGAGACAAGTGGAATGTAATTTCAAGTTGGCAACACTAATATCATGTATTCCTCTGAATATTTTTTAAAAGTTCATTCATCAACTGAACAAATATTTACTAAATGCAGTGATATATGCCAGGCACTGTTCTGGGAGCAGAGACTATAGCAAGAAACAAAGTCAGAAAAAGCCCTGCTTGCATGGAACTTACATTCTAACACGAGGGAGAGAGACAACAAAAAAGATAAAACATACGGTATGTTAGATTTTTAAATGTGAGGATAAATATAAAGCAGAGGGGAAATAGGGAGACAATGTGTGTGTGTGGATGGGAGTGGCCAGGAATACCCTAATAATTGAGTGAAGACCTGAAGGAGAGGAAGGTGAGTTATACAAATATCACTACAGTAAATCTGAAATCTTGGTCTGTGTCTTTAGTTTCCTTAAATTCAGGGACTAACACAATAAGCTGAGAAACCTTGAATTTTCAAATAAAATCTTAACCAGGAGGGAAAATAAACAAAATCTGTTAAGAAAGGTGTGCTCAGAGATTGGAATGGATGGTGAGAAGGGATGAATGCTGTGCTCTCCTTGTGGTAACTGAGATGGCTCTCCTTATGAGAAAAATATGAAAATCACTGAGCAAGAAACAATTCAGTAATGTGAAAATTCCTTCTCACTGAATCGACAATGGGCTGACAGAATGTGATTGTTCTGGTGCTGTACTGCAGGCAAGCACAGAACAATAGTATTGGGGCTATTTTTTTTAAAAAAAGCATTCCATATCTAAGAAGAAATTCAAGCACCATAAATTCCTTACTTCTTTCACAAAGATGCTAGGAAGCTAAATATGAACGGACCATTTAGCTCCATGTAATGCAAGTGGTCAATAGATTTTAATGTCACTAGATGTAACAGTCAAGAAATAAGCTAGAGTTTTCATGAGCCTCTTCTACCAGGGAAACTAAAATGTGATTTTGGCTACATTAGTCTGATTTTCTGTTTTCCTATTATACCAGCACTCCAACAGTCAATCTATTCATGAGTAGAAGAGTGGAAGAAATGACACTCCTACCACAAATGGATCGGAAATGTTCCATAGCAAACTCAATCAAAGCTTCACTAGAATTTCCTAAAATGTAACACCCTATCCATCTGTAAAAAGCAACTAACTAATCAAAGTAATGCTGAAATAATACAATTTAGGCAAAATATCTATAGTCTTTTCAAGTAAACCAAAATTATAATTATTAGGTCCAAATAAAATGATTTATAGAGTGTTAAGCTAAATATGGAGTATAAGAGATAACCAGCTCAGTACTAACATTCAGTGATTCAGGTTTCTGAGGTTTTCCAAAAACAATTAACTGTGCTAAAAATAAAACAAAACACAAAATTTGCCTCAATCTGACTTTATTTTAAAAATGCTTTTGAAAATTTTAAATATTAAAAAAAGTTTTAAATATCATTTAAAAAACAATATAAATTATAAACAAACACTGTAAATTACACTGTGGAAACCAAACAATAAGTCCTGAAATCTTAAACTTCTTAGAGTTTGCCAGGCTGCAATATTCTACATTGAAAGTATCAAGCCTGTAACTGCAGCTTGTTTTTAAAACAGGTGTCCAAGAGAATGTCACTTGATCTAACTAACGCCCCCTTGCTTTGGTAAGTGATACTGGCATTGAGGCCAAGAACTAGAATTATGCTTTGACGAGGTCTCTGAACTGACCACAATCTGTTCAAGCTGCTCCAGCATTTGAGCACCAAGCAAATGGGCTATGCTAATTACTGTTAGAAGATCTTGACATGAACTAATCCCTGTTCCTATTAACTTCCCTACAAATGAAGCTTTAAAGTTTAACCGATAGCAAGTGCTGGGATACTCCAGAGCAATATAAAATTTAACAGACGAGGGAGCAATAAGCGATGGCCATTCGTGTTATTAACATAATATATATATTTATTTCACATGACAAGAAGATTGTGCATTAAAATTACATCCTGGTCCAGCATTAAAACTGAAACCAAAGTAGGGAGGTGGGGAATGTAATTTTCCATCCATACTAAGTTTTTCAGATGTGCTGATAGTGATGATTACAGGCTGTCACAGAATTTGATAATCAGACAACAGGAACCAGCAACTGATATGGTTTGACATTTTGTTGGCCCATCCGATTACATGCTTACAACAGCACACTGATAGCAGTGACTCCTGTCTCCATGAAGAGTGTTTTCCCCCACCATATAGTATCCCTAAGTACCAGTCTACACAAGCAAGGTGCCACAACTTAAAGAAGCAATGTGACAAATTGGAATTTTTTATTTCATTAATATTAAACCTAAAAATACAACAACTAAACATAGTTAGTAACTAAAAACAGTGTTTCGTTTACTGGAGTAAAGCAGTATCAGTCTAGATGTGGCAATAGTTTAAATATTTCTGCAAGGCAGTAACCCTAGGGTAGTGCTGTTAGAAAAAGGACTCTAACCGAATTAACACTGTGGCTTGAACGATGAGTGGGTCTAGAGTCCCGCGTAACCAGTTCAGGTCAAACAATCACTGAGTGCCTCCGTGTGGAGACTGCGCTGGACTGTGAAACCTCTGCTGATTTTCTCCTGTCCCCATAACCACTGTTACTGCTACCGCTGCTCCTGGCTCATTCTTAGTCTAAGCAGGCACTGCTCACTATGGAAAATACAACTTAAGTGAAAAATGAAAATACTGTATTATGACTCCACTTCTGTAAACAACATCTGTCCTGAGGTGTGTCTGTTTTAAAAGTGTAAATTAAAATACCAACAGTGACTATCTTAGGAAGTAGAATTATGGATGAATTTTTATTTTTGTTTTCAGTTTTTCTATAGTTTTAAAATGTCACAATCAACATGGACTAGCTTTTAAAATATAAAAGCTATTTTATTTTTAATCATGTACTGTGTGCTGTGTTGTCATTTTTAACAAATACTGCTTTTTTTAATATGTTTTTATACATTTCAGAGAGAGGAATGGAGAGGGAGATAGAAATATCAATGATGAGAGAAAGTCATTGATCAGCTGCCTCCCGCACATCCCCTACTGGGGGTCAAGCCCACAACCCGGGCATGTGCCCTGAGTGGGAATCGAACTGTGACTTCTGGGTTCATGGGTTGATGCTCAACCACTGAGCAACACCAGCCACTATTAAATAATAAATGCACATTTATTATTTAATAGTGGGTTCAGGAGAAGAGTATATTTGGTTCATAAATAAAGTATGGAGGCTTCTTGGGCTCCATTTTAAGTATTAACTAGACACATTATCCTAAGCAATAATTATGTAATAGAGGAGGGAAAATACAAGTCTTAACCTTATTCAACTTTAGAGAAACCACTGTTTCAACTATTTCAAAACAGGATAAATTAAAAACAAGGCGAGAGTGTGAGCCGTCACTCCAACTGATCATCTGCTACTGCCAACAAGGCAACTCACAGAGGCAACGGGTCCTGCTGGTGGGATCCCTGCAGTCAACATTCACACCTAAACCTCATAACATTTTAAAAGCCAGTTATTAAGAAATGCTCAGAGATTTAATAAGTGCCAGTACAGTACACTCACTTAAGATCTCTGGGCCTTTTTCCCTACTTGGAATTTAAAAGACAATAAAGTAAGATTTGGATTTAAAATATTGTAAGGAAGCAAGTTATGATGTAACCTAAATTTAAAGCATTTATGTATGGATCTGGAGGTAATTATATCTTTCTGTGCTTAGGGCTTCAAAAATCCAATCTTCTTTCCTATAGGACTCTAAGTTCTTTATTTTATGTCACTAGCTATTTTTCATCTAAATGAAAGTCCTCACTTTTATAATTTGCAAAATAATGAAGTTCAGATAAACGATCTTCAAGGTCCCTTAGAGTCTTAAAATTTTATTATTCTCTGAAAGGCCAAATTAATCATTATTTTTCCTTAGGAATTAATAACTTAGAAAATGGTATTTTTAGTTTTAATCTCAAGGGCCCAGAATTACTTTCCATTAAAACAGATTCTAACAAATACATTCATATTTATCTACTTCAATAATAACATTTACGTAGAAATATGGCAAGAATATTTTCCCTAATAAAATTGTGAATCTTTCAGGATACTAAAACATAAAAATCAACATTGTTATTAAGTATTCCCAAGAAACTTCAAAAACAACCAACCTGATAACCTGGTTGCAGTGGGCGCACATGGGAGTCCGTTTCCCTGCTGGGATGTGCTCAGCCCTTTGCACTAACGTGTCCTGGTCGCTCGGCTGGGGCTGCCCCGCAGCTGAGTTGGCTGGGGCCGCTGCTCCTGAGGAAGTGGCACTATTTGAGATTCTTCCAGTGGCAGGTGCTAGGAGTTAAAACAAAGAAAAATCAGAATGAGAGTAAGCCAAAAATAAACTTTCTCTAATAAATAATAATAGTACTTCCAAAAACAACCTATTCACTCACTCACTCACTCACTCACATTTAAGGCGAGGTTATGTACCAAACACTGGACTGTGACTACGGAGATAAATAGAAAAGAAAATAAAGGACCACGACACAAAGGGTTATGACGGATGTGTACACAGCATGTTGTAGGAAAAGGAGAAATACTCCTGCTTCCAAGAGGAGACGGAGTTAAGCTGAGTACTGGCAATGAGGTATTTCCAGGCATCTAGGCATCCCTGCTAAGCATCAACTAGATTTAACCTGAACTAGATCACAGGCGCATTAAAACTCCCAGCGGCTGAAAATAACGAGCCTGTACGGTCATCTATACTCCGGCTCCTCCTACTCTCTAGGAAGACTGTGCAGTCAGTCGCCGCCGTTGTTAGCTCTGCAAGGATCGCCCTAGGCCCTTCTCCCTCGTCTGTGGTTGTGACGGGCTCTGCTAACTTCGTATCACAGTCATTCTCAGTTCTGCCCCCTCCTCTCCATTCCCACAGCCCCTGCCCTGGAGCAGGTCCCCAGTGTCTCCCACCTGGACGAGCCACTCACCTGCCTCGTCCCCCCAGATTCATCCTCCCAACTGCCACTGAGACTGATCACAGACGCACCCGCCTCCTCCCCGGCCATCTCCCACCACTCTCTGCCTTTCCCTTCGTGCCACAGCACCAAGCGCCTCACCTCTTCTTGCGAATGGTCTCCGCTGTCATGTCTCTATGCCAGGACTTCTTCCTCTTTACCTACTGACCACTACGCGTTAAGATTCAGCCCGAAAGTCAACTGCTCCAAAAGTCCTCCTTGAATTACCTCTCCCTGCTGCCCACTCCACACAATCCTAAGTAAATGTGTCTCTTCCATGTTCCCACCATTTTCTGTGAATGGTTTTATTATTGCTTCTGCTACACTTGTCTGTGTCTTTTCTTCTCTAACTAGATAGTAAGCTCCTTGCAGGCAGGAGCTATGTCTTATTCATTACCCTCCCAATTAATACAGTGTCTGGAATAAATGAATAAATGAATGAATGAATGAGTGAACAAACTGGAATCAATACATAAGTGAATAAAACTGTACAGACTGAAACCAACAGAAGGCCAGCTCCTTACCCACAGGCAATTAAAATGTAATGGAAGAGCCCGGCTGGGCGTGGCTCAGCGGTTGAGCGTTGACCTAGGATCCAGGCGATCGGGGTTCGATTCCAGGTCAGGGCACACGCCCGGGTTGCGGGCTGCAGCCATCAATGACTCTCTCAGCATTGATGTTTCTATCTCTCTCTCTCCCTCTCCTTTCCTCTCTCTGAAATCAATAAAGATATATTTTTAAAAAAAAAAACATAATGGAAGAGAAAAAACATACATTAAAAGGTTTACAAGGAACAATTTTTAAGAAAAAGCACACACGCCCTGGCTGGTGTGGTTCAATGGTTAGAGTGCCGGTCGGTGCACCGAAGGGTCATGGGTTTGATTCCTGGTCAAGGGCATGTACCAGGGTTGAAGGTTCCATCCCCTGCCTTGGTCAGGGCTTGTGCAGGAGGCAACCAATTGATGCATCTCTCACACTGCTGTCACTCTCTCCTCTCTCCTTCCCTTCCACTCTCAAAAAAAAAACAAAAAAACCAACTGAAAAAATATCCTCAGGTGTGGATTAATTAAGAAAAAAAAGCACACACAATACAAATTACCAACGTGAGTGCATGTATGTACATGTGTGCGTATATTGACAGGCTCCATATTGAAGGTGTAATCAAAACTGGATGAGACTAATTAGGATAATCGAAAGGACAATTCTCCCTCCTCAGAATAATGCCCGTCAGCAAGAGATGCAATTACAGATCCAGAAACCGAGCATTTATAAACACTTAGCACAGCTCCTGAGGAGCTCGCCTGGCACTCGGGCTGTGAAACAGCACTTTACAGGCCAGGGAACTCGACTACTGCCCGTGTTTTAAATGAGTCCACTGGACTAGGAATATGTTTTCATTCTCTTAAACTCACACTCTCTCCTCTAGAGGTGGGAAAGATAATTACTGTAATATTCACCTAGTACACTCTCTTCCTTGTTACCTCATTGACTCACAGAGCGCAACTGCCTCCTCTGGGGGTCTCCAATTTCTATATCCAGGTCTGATTTCTCTTGGAGCACCAGGTAAGCATTTTCAACACCCAGTCTTGTTATTGTCTTTACATTCAGGACATACAAAGTGTATTTCGCCTTCTTGCACACATTGCCAGCTCTTCCTAAAAACATCTATGATTTGGATTTTCCCACTGCCTCCCTGACACTCAGTCCCCAGATGCTAACAACAGTTTCGTTATAGATGTTTGCAAGGTCTGTCTCTTCTTTCTAATCCGAATCCATCCTCTATCCTTTGAGTCCTGATGTGAATCCCTCCAGCCTGGACCATTACAAATCTCCTAAGCAGTCTCTCTGTTGCCAGTCTCTTCTTCAACCTCTTCTGCTAAATTATTTTCCCAAATACACGAGTCTGATCATATACAGAGTGTCCCCAAAGAGGTAGACACACTTTAACAGCTGATAGCTCAACTGATGTTTCTTTCTTTTCAGATTTAACCTATCGGAATTAATAATTATCCAAAGTGTGTGCATATTTTTTGGGACACCCTGTCTTCTTTTTTGGAAAGCTTTCCTCACTGCAAACTATATGCGGTCCTGACAGTCTAGTCCCCTCCGTGAGCTCCCTCCAGTCTTCCTTACAGCCTTGTCTTTTATGCTCACCGGCATCCCTGCCATCACCACATTCGATTATACTTATTTAATATTTAACGTGTGCTAGCACGATTCTCAAATCCTTACAATTGCCCTATGATTTAGGCACGATCGGTACCACTTTTTTACACTGAGGCAAAGAGAGGTTAAGACACCTGCTCAAGGTCAATCACAATGTAAAGGGCAGTCCTGAATCCAGGCAGTCTGGCTCCAGAGTCTGTGCTCTTAAACATTATGCCACAGTGTGTTCACTGTCCCTTGAACTTGCCGTGCCATTCACTGCTTCTGTGATCCTCAGCCAGTGAAACGGCCCTTTCTCCTCTGCTACTTAGTGTTGTTCCCATTCTGCAAGGCCACGGAAGTTCCATGTTTGTCCCCAGGACTTCCTGACCACCCCAGCTAGAAGTGCTCTCGTGCTCCCCTTAACATCTATTAACACCCCTGGCCAGTATAATTTATTTGTTACTAATCAATAGGTCCTATAATACCTTTTCCTTCTTAAGTTAATGACAAACTATATATTTCTTCCTACCAGAAAACTGCCTTAAAAACAGAAGGCAAAAAATTAATATTTAATCAAGCAAAATGAAAAAGGGAAGATTCTAAATCACTTTCACTTTGCCTTTTTAAAGGACACTATAAAGACAGAGATTTTTTTAAAAATGTGTATTGGGCTCAGGATTTCAAACAGTGGGAAAGTTACGAATTGAAAAATCTGACAATCAGACCTCAAAGAGAGTGGAACCCTTTCATCTACCATATGCCTTTATTTTATCACATTATCTATGCATAAGCCCTAAAGTCCTGAGTCACCGAGACAGTTTAGCAATAAAAGCGTGTAGTAATTCTGCATCAGTCTTTGCAAAATGGGACATAATCCACCTGGCCCTTGGCTCAAGGAGAAGGTGCGTGGGGAGCTCACTTATTTAACATGAGAAGCCCTTCTTAAACTTGAAACATCTGACCATCTTAAACACACATAAAAAGTCTCTAAGCTCACTGCTGTTCCTTCTGGTGAAGAAAAGCCTTGCTTTCTGTGACTGTCCCATTTTAACCACTTTGGATGGGACTGGAGTTCTCACACCTCCGTTTGTTGCCGTGTTGCTAGCACACTGGCCCGCACACAAAGCTACCCAAGCCTGTTAATTACCAGGCCGTGAACATGTCCAAGATCCAGCTATTTCCTGGGAAATGAATAAAGTGATGTTTCATTTCTTCAGACTGAATTTCTCACTACTCTAGCACAGGAATGGGCAACTTCTGAGCCATCAAGGGCCAGCCCCTGGCCTCTGCTCACTTGGCTTATTGGGGACAGGGAGGTGTAAAAGGTGAGGTCTTGGGAGTAGGGAAGCACCACAAAATGAGCCCCGCTTCCCTTGGAATTCTGTAGAGAACTGAACTACCAGATAGAGAAAACAGTCTTCCATGGGTAGCAGTGACTAAAAATCCTTCAAATCTACTGAACCCATCCTAAAAATCACCCACTTTAAGGTAGGAAAACATACATTTCTTTAGAGATAGCAGCTTAAAGATGACAATCTACTTATTTGTAATAATTTTTTTTTCTTTTAAGTCCTAGTAGAACTATTAAATAGGAACATGGAATCAGCCCATTTCATAAGCTAGGAATCTAAGTCACAAAAAATTTAAGTGACTTATTCTAACTGAATAATCAATGAGTCTGTGAAGGGTCACAATGGGAACATTATTAGGAAGTTCTTGACTCAAGTTTTCCTTTTTAACCTTAATCTTGAGCTACTTCCATTAAATTTGGTTTCTTTTGTGACTAATCTCTACCCCACTAGGTTCATGTTTTAAAAATAATTATTTTCTTTTGTATCAGATACACTTCAGCATCATAAAACTCATTTAGAAATTGAGAATCACTAGCTACTTTCCAAACCAACGGTGTTGGCGAGAATATCTTCTATTCATTTTAGAATGGTTATTTATGAGTCTTCTAAGGTTGTCAATGAATACATTTATAATTATTCTATGCTTTTGTTTTTCAGCACAATGACAGTCAAACCTAAAATTATAAAGATTATTGTTAAATAAGTCCACATGAATTAGTAGGAACGCCCAGCAGCATAAAAGAATACTTCCTTAGTATATAATATGTAAAGTTGTCAAATTAATCGATAAAATATACCCACGATGTGTTGAGTTGCTAGTTTTTTAAATATTTGTCATCGCATAATTTCTGACAATTTTAAGGGGCAATACTTTTTAAAACAGCAAACACACCTCTGACTTACTAAACGTGAAATTTAATTTACTACAACGAAATAAAAAGTCATCTCTTTTGGACTGCAGATTACTCACTGACGGTGAAGAATTTTTAAAAATTGAACCACATCTTAGGAGAACACCTACTTCCTGTTATTGGGTAAATCTTTGTGATGTTATTTGAAAAGTGAAAATTCTTTACTTCAGAAAATTCTTTTTCCCCAAGGAGATGATTTAGGTTTGCATTATTTAGCATTCAGTTAACTCAAGTTTTAAACAATGTTATCCTGAGATTTATTTTTCTTTTCTAATCATAGTAAGGCCCCAACCAAGTGACTATCAAGTTTATCCAAGTAACTTCTGCACTATGGACCACATAGGTACATTATTGGGGGGTTGTTCATATAGTATGCAATATACAATATTATAAAACACTATGTAATAATAAGCAATTATAAATTATCTAATTACTTACTATGTGTTTCAAAAATAACTGAGCTCATTAAAAGGCACTTGTTTATATAAACAGGGAGTTTACAGAGAGAAAACAGATTAAGAGCAATAGAACTCCTGGTAGTACAATGTGTGAATTCTCTGAAAAAAGATGTTTTCTAACTATGGTATATAGAGAATAAGGTGAGTTATTTGATATTTTTGTTTTCCATCCCTGTTCAAAAAAGACTGTTAACTCTAAACCAATACACTTAAAAAAAACAAAAACCAGTAGTGACGATTATAATGAATACATTAAACTCCTGGCTAGACTGTAGTAGAATACTCATGAAATTCCTAACTCTTTTGGTTCAAGTCAAATTATTCAACTATCAGTAAAATATTCTTATTACTGATATATACTAAGTAAATAAGTACTACATTATGTCAAATCTTACTTGAAAACATAACATAAGTCAATTGGGGCTGGGAAGTGGTATCCCAAAAAACAAACTTAAGTAACAAAGGATGTTGCTCTTACTAGATGCAGTGCTTTGGAATTGCTGAACATATTCAGTAGGAGAACAAGCTGGAAGATGGTGCTGGAAGATGAACTGGTCACAACGCTACAAAAAATGCATAACTTGATGACTTCTTACCAGCTCTGTAGTACATCCTGGTCCAAGCCACTATCATCTCGTTTGGCTTACTGTAGTTACTGCCTCTAGAGCCTGCTTTTACCTTTGCCAACAACACAGAGGCCAGTAAAAACTAAATCAGATTATGCTGCAGCTCAAAACCCTCCAATAACTCCCTCCTAAGTTAGAACTGAAACCAAAGGTCCTATAGAATCTGCCTCCTGCTATCTCCCTGACCTGAGCTGCCCCCCTCCCCTCTTGCCCACTACATAGGAGCCACACTGGCCTCCTTCCTATTCCTCTAAATGGCCAGCATGCTTCTGGTTCAGGACTTACTTTTGTCCTTTCCATCTCCTGTCTGGAAATCTTTCCCCAGCTTTTGCATGGCTTGTTTGCTCACTTCTTTCAGTTCTCTGCACATTTTATCAATGTGGCTTTCTCTGACCATTCTACGTAAACAACAACCCCCTCCCCCACCAACCACCATTCCCTATGCTCCTTAACAGGTTTATCTTTCTCCTAGCACTCATCTAACATATTTTACATTATTTTAATTGCTTTTTATTATCCATCTCTTCACACCTTGAGGCCAAGGACACTGTGTTTTGTACATTGCTTAATAAATCTTTGATTAGAGAATGAATGGCTCCAGCACCAAAATAATTGTCTTCCCACTGAAAGGAACCAGACTTTTTAGAGAGACTGCTGATTCTAGGGCTGGGACAAAAAATGAACAAGAAATCTCTAAAATATCCTGTCAAATTAGAGAGCAAGAAAGCTATCAAAGACTACTACAGTTGTATCAAATGGACTTCATAAAGCAGATATGACAGTTTTTGCCTTAATAATAACTACAAAAGATGGAAATACTTCTAATATATTTAAACCCGTGACCTCACAATTCTGGAATTTTTTTTAAAAAAAAACTGCATTAATCATCTTTAGAGAATGCTAAGGAACCAATTCTTTACTTTATAAACCAGCAAAATTTAATGAAGGGAAAGAATCAAGCTTTAACAATGTACTGCCTCATAACTGATCATGTTTCATATATATCCCATTTACACCCTTGCCATCTCTGAACTATTTGAAGCAAATTCAAGATTTATCATTTAATACATACTATTTCTGAATGATCTCTAAGAGCATTCTTTTTTAAACAAAAACACTAACCATAAAAGTATTATTGCACCTAAAATAACATAATCAAATAACAAACCAATTTTCAGTATTTTGGGAATTTTCCTCTGTATTAGTTTTTTTACTGGATCTGAGCTAGAAGAACTGATTCCAGAGTCATTAGCATATTGCTGGCATTTGAGGCTGTGGGAGTTAATGAGATTGTTCAAGGAAAGAGTAACATGAAAATATAAGAGGTTCTAAGGCATAAGGCAAATAACAAATACTTTTGGGACAGAGAGAGATGCAGTTTGAGAAAAAACAGCAGAGCGAATCATGGAAGCCAAAGGAGAAGAGTGGATAATTGGACAATTTGGGACCCAAGACCACACCTGTCTGACTCCAAAGCCTATGTCCCTATGCAGTCATCCATCAGATACTTACCATGCGCCTATTGTGAGTCAAGCTCTTTGCCAGTCATGGCCATGACCCATGGAAATGTGAAGGCAGATCCCCCTACATGTGATCTAAACCAGGAAGTACTAACTTCTGGATCAGCTCAGAAGGAGGGGATAGGGATAATTGAGATCATTAATTTCTTCTATTTTAATTTCCTTAATGAGCCTGTCAGAATAGATTTAGAAATAATGTATGAAAGCATTATTTTCTATTTGCCCTGATGTGCCTAACAAGCTTAGATTATCACTTTTAAAACTTCCCTGTATTCTGTACAAGATTTGTTTATAGTTTCCTACAGAGATGGCACTTTCTTTCCTTAAACTTGGCTGCCCATACTTTTCAGCCATAATTATGAATGGCTGCAAAGTTCTTGAACTAAAACATAAGATGTTTCAGGTTTTGAGAATATTTAAGAGGATTTATACAAACTGCTTCAAAAGGGAAATATAGTTATAGATCTAACACTACTTTTACTGAGGACAAACAGGCTTGAAGCATTAAAATACTGTATCCATCCTATTGTACAACTCCATATTGGTATAAATATTTCATTACTACATTTGAATTAAGATACAGCAGCAGAAAAAGTTATGGCAATAAACTTAGGGATAACCATACTATATACTTTTTAAAATCCTGTAATATTTCATTCCTATTAAGTCAGAAATAAGGCTATCAAGAATACTAATGCCCCCCATCCCCCACAAAAAGAAAAAAAGACAAATCTTTACAGCCCCGACAAGACGGAGGTCATCTGTGAGGTTTTATGGTGTGAAAAACAACTGCTTGACTGCAAGGGGCGCTCCTGTTATAAACGGAAGTGAATGCTGTCCTCATAGACATAACTGGGCTACATCAAAGTGACATTCTGGCACTCTTGGGGGGAGAAAGTATTGTAATTCAACATCTCAGAGAATATGTTCACAAAGGCATGGGAGAAATTTTACACGTACTAAATTGGGTAGCAGCAACGGCAACACACTGCATACTACCGTGCCGGCGAGTGCTTCCTCTCGCCCCATCCCCAAGCAGCTCAAACAGATGGCGGCCACGAGAAGCACAGAATCTGTGCATTTTGTCTGTCAAGCTCCTTGTGTTGAAGGTATAAACAACAGTCTACTCTCTATAATCCAGGCATGAAATCGTATCCAGTACAAATAGAAAAGGTTTCAAGTTAAGCCAAGATCTAGGATCAGAGGGACGTACATTCTGGAGAGGTTTCTGCACATTTTATTAAATGGAATCAAGGATTTTTTAATTCAGTGATTTAAAAGCAAAACTGGATAGATTAAACTATTATCATTTCTCTCAGCAGTGGAGAATGCTGGTATGTATGCCATAAAGAATTGGAACAGGTGCGCCCGAAACTAAGTATCAAATATTTCCGCAACTTCGGGAGGTTAGTTTCTTCCATTAGCAACCAGCCTTTCAACTCTAAGAACTCAGATTAAATTGGATCTAGAGTGTCTTAATTAAAGTGAGTGCGGGGACTTGGATAAGGTTCAGTTCTCTTCTTTTTTAATTTGTTGCATTACACATCATCAATATTCGGGAAACACAGGCTTGCCTTTTTCTCCTTCCTAACTGACCTGACAAAGAAAACTTCCATGTGGTCAGAGTTACAATTAAAAGAGGCCCTGTCTGTACCTTGTAGATAAAGACATGAGATAATAAAATATCTGGTTTTACCACTCACTGTTCATTTTAAAAATCAACAAATTATTTATTACTTATACATAGTATTTGCTAAATAATCTCAATGTCACTGTTTCAATTTTAAACTTTGTTATAGAGGGACAAATCCATGCTCTAATTGGGGGCAGTCAATTTGCTTCATGTGAAAAAGAGCTGGGAGAGAGGAGAGAGATATGAAGAAAAAAGGGGAAAAAAAAACAAAACAGAAAAAACTCAGATAAAATATTTTAAAAAACAAACCTGAGGCATGGTTCCCAACCTCAGGCACACTGAAGAGAATCACTGGTGAGCGAGTATAGACTCTGTAATCTAAGAAGTTATTCGATATATTACATTTGCAGAGTTTTGCTCATATTTGGATGAGAAAAGTATAAGGACATATATTAAAATTATTTATACTCACAATATATCTGGATTTCTGATATATCTTATTTCCAAAGTAATATGAAACCCAAATGGGCTTGGCTTTTACCATTTCCCCTACTGATTTTCATCTATATAAGTGAGAAAGCAGCCTGATCTCAGAAATAAAGGAGGAAAGTACTGCACGCTTGAATTGCTCATATAAATAAAATTCTTTTAATGTTAAGAAAAAAAACTGGAGCAGGAAAGGAAAGAATATTTAAGGAGATTTCCTCATGTCAATATCAGTAACTGCAAAATTTAAAACTTGGGGTGCTTTTTACATTTCTGTTACCAATACTAATTCCCTAAGGTATCTCTCCTAATTAAAGTCATTAGGTCCCGGAAATAAGTGAAACTTTATCATTATCCAAAGTTATGTTTGAATTTCACATCTTTTAAAAGCAGAGAACGCTGCTGAGCTATTTTATACTGGAGGAAGCAGCATACATAGTGTAAAGACTCATGTTGCCCTGGCCGGTGTGGCTCAGTTGGTTGGGTGTCGTCCCATGCACCAAAAGGCTGCTGGTTCGATTCCCAGTCAAAGCACACGCCCAGGCTGCGGTTATGATTGATCCCCGCGGGGGGGGGGGGGGGGGGGGGGCGGCATGCAGGAGGCAGCCGATCAATGTTTCTCTCACATTGGTGCTTCTCTCTCTCTCCTTGTTCTGATCCTTTCTAGCTGTGTGAATTTAGAAATGCCATCATTCTGGGTCTTAGTTTTCTCAACTATAAAACAGCAATAATAACAACCACCTCCAAGTGTGAGAGAGCTAAATGAGGTAGTCTAGGTAAAGGGATTACTTATAGTTCCTTGAATGTGTAAGATATGCTTCATAAATGTCAATTATTATTACACTCTCTTACCTGGTTAAAAAAAAATAAAGTGTCCACTCATTCAACAACTACTTAGAGAATACATACTACGTCTTAGATCTAGGAACTCTTCTGGTATGAATGATACACTCAATAATAGATTCCCGCCCCCAAAGGGTTTCTCTTCTTACAGGTAATGTTCACAAGCAAAGAGGCAACAACATGCCTTACCATTTGTTAGTGTTGTCAAGGGTGCGCATGACCCCCAATACAGTTTGCGTCTACTGTGCAGAATTATCAAACATAATTTTTCTTATTCCTATGGTTTAAACCTAGGATTGGCCTTTTTTTTTCTTTTTCTGTAAATGGCCAGAGAATAAATATTTTAGGTTTTGTGGGCCATATGGTTTATGTTGAAACTACTCAGCTCTGCTATTATAGCACGAAGGAGCCGTAGACAACATGCAAATAAATGAGCATGGCTGTGCTCCAATAAAGCTTTATTTACAAAACCAGGTGGTGGCCCAGATGGGACCAAGGGCCAGTGTGCCAACCTCTGGTTTAAACCATATGAATCAATTAATAAAAAGTATTAATCCTCTATTAAAAGCATATGTGAATAAATCCAGCTATCTTCCCTTACAAAAGATTTAATATTTTAATCTCAGGTTGAAGGGAAAATGGGGAGAAAGAAGAGCTTTTACAATGTGCACTTGTATCAGCTTTGGAAAGCTTCCAACATGGAAATAAATCCCCATAAGAAGACATTTGAAGACATTTAGAGCCATGGTTCTAAACAAAAATCTACTTGTTATAAAAGAGATAGAGCATATTTACAGGCTTCACACCAAGGTCTGACAATGGACAGCTCCAGCCAGGCCTTTATGGCCAGTGGACTGTTTAGTTTAATGATGTCAAAAAGCAGGGGAGCAGATGGCAATAAAACATTATTAGAAGAGATGAAACATAAGCAACTGGTAGCAGTTTACTTATTCATATAAAAATTTAAAAATGGACCCAATAAATCTATCCATCTTAGCTAAGCAAATCTAGTTATCTCGATTTATTACTGCAGCGTAAAGCCTAGAATGAAATTTGGGATGGTTGGAGAAATAGTAATTTCCTTTCTCACCCCTATCTCCTTTAGACTTCAAATAAAAGATAGAATTTATATCCACTTATAACTGAGATGCACATCATTCAGTTTTTGATCTAATCAGATCTCACAAATATATGAGTCTTCCTGGAGGAAAAAAAACACTCCACACACAAAGAATATATTGGATCTCTCCAAAGCTCTTTCCATAATGAATAAATAAGCTTTTCTTTATTTCTAAAATGTAGCACACATAGAAGCAGGGTATGATAAAGGGTCATGCTAACTAGAATCTTAGCTAAATCTAAAAAATGGAATTTAGAGGCAAAGAAAATGTTACTTGAACATCTTAAGAGTTGCTAGTCACTAGTTTACCTTCCCTGTGCAAGGCAAGAATCCTTTCTACACTATCCCTAAGAGAGTTGGTCCTCCTTAAATAGATTCACGGATGTTATCTTGTGATACAGGAAAACGCATTATTTAGTCAAAATAACTGGATTAATAAATCACTTTTGACTTCTCTTAGACTCTGTCAGCTCATTGGTACAATGATGTCCATTTAAAATTTTTATGATATCTGATTGCACCCTCTAAATAAAAGATACTTTTAAATATTGAAATAATTATAAAAACAGTTATTACTACCTACCTACCTACCATTTTACTGTTAAGTGGTGGCTCCCTTCAAGGCTACCCATTATATTCCTGCATTCCCAATGCCCAAGGATGGTAACTACTCCCCCCAAGACAGGATACTACAGGAAAAAAGCTAAAATTAACTATTCACTTTGAAAAGTAATTTTGTGTCTTTTGCCATTTTTGATTTGACCAGAAGAAATGTCAAAAAACCTGCAAATGATCCCAGCTTTTCTGTTTACAGATTACCTGTACTGTGCTTCTACAAAACACAATTTATATTTTTAAAAAGGATCACCAATTTTTACAAATCTCACTGTCAATTATGAGCTCTTGACCTTACTACATATATTAAAATGGTTTCATAAAGAAAAGAATTCACTAATAAAAAGTTTATATACATATTACAGGGTACATATAAAGGGAATAGTGCTGTATGTAGAATACAGGGAAATAAATATCTGTTCCATATGGCCCATCAGAGGTAAAGAACATCCACTACTAAATGATAAAATACTACTCGTGTACTGAGTATGTCACCATAATATCAACTAAATGCCTTTACTTTCTTCAGTGGAATGTCTGCCTCCATGGACACATTTAACAACAAAAGTTAAAAAAAATAAAATAAAGAAATCCACTCATGCCTTGCCAACATTGCAGGACATAGGATAAACAGGGAGTTGATTAAAGAAAACAGGAAGGCAGCATTATTTTAACATGCTATAAGAACAGCTAATGAAAACAGCAAAAGAAGAAAAGATTTTGGCACAGCTAGATAACACTAACTACTGTGGAAGAAAACATCGCAAAGCTTTATTTTCAATGGCTCTGTGAAGTAGTCACACTTCTCTACAGAAAACTGTGACTGTAGTATTAGCCAATGTTGTATAGACAGCTCACTGATTTTCTGGTAAGAAATCTTAAGTTATCTACTAAACATTTATAACAGTAATATATTTAAGTATCATTACAAATGCTCTCAAAATCTTCATATTTTGAAAGTGGAAAAGAAGAAAAAAACTGTAATTAATGGAAAAAAATTTTTAAAGCCTATCTATAAACTTAAAGCTTTCTGCACTACATACAAATAATTACATAAGTATTTAATTTTTTACCAACAGGGTTCTATAGAATTTTTCTTCTTTTGTCTCGGAAGAATCAATCCGCTTTTCTATCTCATCTTTATTTCCATGACAACATGTAGTGCAAGTGCTTTGTGTAAAGGCAGGCAGTGCAAGGAGGATCACGTCAAAGTTACCAATCTCACACTTGCAGGGATAAAGAACTGAAGGGGTCAGTATTTAGAAAAACGCTAATTTAGGGGAAACAGATGCACTCGCCTGAGGAAATACTACAAAAATAGGCCAGTTATGTTATAAAAGGAAACTTCAACTTATTTCTCAAGTACAAATGCAACTCATTCAGATTTATATTTTGTAACTAGACACATTACATTAAAAAAGCTAAAGGTATATTCAACCAGCTTTCTTGCCATAATCTGACTTACTCAGAACAAAGTATATCTTCTCCAAACTGAATACATTCTCCACCAATGTTTTAACAAAGGATAAGTAATACTCTACGGGGAATAATGCTCCCTTGAAAAGCAACGGTTAGAACTTGCATCATCTGGGCAAGTTCTCTTGCCCCCAGAATCCTCTCCACTGCCACTGCCACGGGTAATATTCCTTATTCTCCTGTCTACACTGGATTACCGCAACACCTCTTAAAAGAGTCCCTGTGACTTCAATCTTAATCTTATACGCTGAGATCATAATGATCTTTTAAACACATTAACACTAGAACAATTTTCAACAATGCAAATCTGATTTTGTCACTTACTTTCCAATTGACAAATCTTTTAACAGCTTCCCTTCCACATCAATCCACGTTCCTGACTTTCAAAGCCCCTTCTGACCAGGCCCCCAGTAACCCATCCAGCGTTCCTTCTGGCCACTATACAATGCTGAACATACCAAACGACTTGCCCTTTTCCAGAAGCCAAATTCTCTGTGAGCTTTTGCATATGCTGTTCCCTCTCCAATCTGGTCTCTTCCTAAAAATATTCACAGGGTATTGACTACATGTGATTCTATTGCAGGCACAAATATTAACGTTATTCCTGAATAAAATATGATTCCATCATGCCCTGGCTGGTTTGGCTCAGTGGTTAGAACGTCAGCCCTCTGAAGGGTCCCGGGTTCGATTTCAAACAAGAGCATGTACCTCGGTTGTAGGCTTGATCCCCAGCCCCTGTGGGACGTCTGTGGGATGCAACCAATCGATGTGTCTGTCTCACATCGATGTTACTCGCTTTATATATATCTTTCTCTCCCTTCTACTCTCTGAAAAGCAACAGAAAAATATCCTTGGGTGAGGATTTAAAAAAAAAAAAAAAAAAAGACTCCATCATAAACAAATACATACTCTACCTCAAGATTGTATCATTAGAATTTTATCGGTCCTTTTGCTTGATCCTGACCTCTGCACCTTCTGACCTGGGCCTTGTAGTCTGATTTTAAGTCTCTGCACTGTTTTTGCAGATTTCTATTATTTACTGGTGCTTTGCATCCAAGTTAATTTGTCTGCAGTGACAAAATGGGTGAACACCACTAATATTTCCTCTGCACCCCACTGCTTGGTTCCTTATATGCCACAAATTCCCACATTTTTGAGGGGGAAAGATGCTACTATAGAGCTTCAGGTCTATTATTAAGTGCTGGAAGTTAATACAGCTCTAGTTCTAGTACTACTTATTCACAACTTTGAAGTGTTATAGGAGTTTACTGCTTCAAGGAGAGTGAAGTCCCCTTCTCCTTAGGCAATATGTATATTTTTATTGGCAGCCTTTGGCAGACAGCGCATCCACCTTTGTTCAATGACCATTGTGGCAATTTCCAGTCTGGTAGGAGGAAAGAACAAGGTCTTGGAAACCCCTCAAATTACATGAAAATGTACAAAATAAGACAAACTGGCCTACCCACCCACTCATTTATTCCCTTATTGACACTTACTTAGAGTCTATAAACTGAGCCAGGTATTGTTTTGATGCCATAAAACAAAGATTAGTAAGACTTGGTCCCTGTCCTTAAGGGGGTCTAAACACAGCAGCAAAAAACACATGTCAACAGTTAAAATGAGCATGATAAATGCTGTAACAAGGCCATCATCAACATTTTGTAGGAACACAGACAAAGGATCGGCAACTATTTATAGGGCTCAAGATGGGTTCACAAAGGAGATGATATCTGGTCTTAAACAGTGACTAGAAATTGTTCAGGGGTAGAAGGTGTAAGATGCAAAAGCACTTCAAGTAAATGAGCCACCTGTACAAAGCGCAGAGGTGTGTGCCCAAGGAATGGTACGACCTGATGAATCTTAGTGCGACCGGACTATAGGGAACTTGAGGAACGGTACTACAAAAGGAGGCTGGAGAAGGGTGGTGAAGGCTGTAAAGAGGCCGCAAACCCTGTTAAGAAAGCCAAACATTCAATGTGGGCGCAGCAGAGAGCCCCAAACCTTTTCCGGCAGGGACGTCACATGAGAGCTGTTCTGCTGGATGGTGACAGTGTAAGTTGTTGACGCTGCCTCTAAAAACAATAAAGGGGTGAAAACTTGACCCTTTTTGAGTATCTTCTATGTATCAGGTTCTTCACTGTATCACTTGAGCGTCACAAGAAAGCTCTAAGGGACCTTTTCTACCCTTATTTTAACAGATAAACGGAAGGCTCAAAATGCTCCACTTGGGGAACCTCTGGCCTTCTGAAATTCAACTCCATAGGGTGGGCGTGCCTACTCCTCAGGACCACCATCGCCTAGCAAGCTGGGTTCGATGGACAACAGGCCTGGTCTAGCAAAGCACTTATGTTCTAAGGAATGAGTCCTCCTCATTTTGTATACACTTAAACTACAGTTAGAAGGCTGATGTGCCTCCAGCATACAATGGCTCTTTATGGCTCTAATACTGGATTTGTGAAGGACTTCTGACTATATTGGGTAAGACAGAGTAATATTTCATGCGTATACTTGCATCGAATGAACTAATCTGGTATCCACAACCTAAACAGAATCTAGGAAAAACATTACATAGCAAATTAGGTCACCTACATAAACACAGGAACATATTTTTAAACTCATACCACTAAATTTACAAAGGTTTTGAAAATATCTATCTAACCACTTATTCACTATATACAATATGAAGGTTTCAGACATTACAAAATCTATTAGACATACAAATATGGTGAATTAAAATATAAGTTTAAAAAAAGGTACAAATCCCCCATTCTGAAAAATGACAAGAAGAATCTCACCTATTATGTATTTTTCTAGATCAAGTCAACATTTGTAAAGGGACTATTGCATCTAAATTATGGAAGTCTAACCAAAGATACAGGGTGAGTAGGAAGTAGTCTTGCTAGCTTACAAGAAATTCAAGCTTGGATTCTAACTTCTTTTGTATCTCAATACTTTCATGCAGACTATAAACTTTTGAACATTTTGCATCCTAAAATATTCAGCTCTGTGTCGGTCACTGGCAAGCTTGTGTATGTGTGGTGCTGTATGCTAAACTACACGCCTGAGAAAAAGATGATCCAATCTCAACGATAATGCTGTTACATACACACCTACTTCCTACTTATCGACTGGTGTAGCATTACTGAGGTCTGAAAGACTTCTGGTAACACAGGCTGTATACTACCATAAGTGAGATGATCGAAGACTGAAAGTCAGAACTGCAGTGGGGGAAAGAGAAACCCATGACAGGTTCAGAATATACTAGTAGGTCTTAACACTTCAATCAGCCCTTTCAATGCAGGTGGTTTTTTTCAAGCTATCATTTCACAACCACATTAGTCATCACCCAACAGACAAAATGACTTTCAAACTTTTTAATTATAAAATACAGTATAAAATATACTTTACCTGCTGACCCCAAAATACATTTGTATGTGTATATACAAACACACTTACTTAAATACACATATATTGACTAAAACCACATTTTATAACATGATACCTATCCTTAATATATTAAAATATTCTTATATTTTCTACCTTATTTCATTTTTTTAATGAAAATACTGATGCCCTGGCTGGGTGGCTCAGTTGGTTGGAGCATCGTCTCACACACCAAAAGGTTATGGGTTCAATTCCTGGTCAGGGCACACACTTAGGTTTGGGATTGATCCCTGGTTGGGGCATATACGGGAGGCAACGATCGATGCTTCTCTCTCTCCTTTCCTCTCTCTCTAAAATCAATAAAAACATATTCTTAGGTGAGGATTAAAAATAAAGAAGAAGAAAAGAAAAAAACAGAAAATGCTGCCTATGGTCCATTAAACTGACTTCAGGATCAACTAGGTGGGTCACAGACAGCAATTCAATGATTTTGACCCCACTCTTCCCATCCAACTATAGAATTATTTTAAAATTACATCACTGGTAATTGTCAGTCTTTGGTGATGGGGGAGAGGGAATAAAAGAAGTTCTTTTTCCTTTATTCACCCACATTAGTGCACAGCTGTGAAATATCAAGAGAAAAAAGCCTAGCCCAGCTGGTGTGGCTCAGTGGTTGAACACTGACCATGAACCAGGAGATGGTGGTTTGATTCCCGGTCAGAGCACTTGCCCAGGTTTCAGGCTGATCGGCGTGCAGGAGGCAGCCGATCAACAACTTTCTCTCATCATTGATGTTTCTATCTCTCCCTCTCCTTTCCTCTCTCTGAAATCAGTAAAAAAACGTATTTTTTTAAAAAAAAGGAAAGAAACCTGAAGTTCTCTTGTGAGAGAAGCAATGGCGTCTGCCTTGATGCTTACTTAAGTCCACACTGGCCCAGCCACCTGCCTCTGCAGCTCCTACATCTCTTTGGCTGACACTGCAGTTTTCACAGGTGAATTGCGAGGACCATGAGAAGCCACAATGAGGCACCTGTCACCTTCTATATCAAAAGAACTTTTCATTTGCACTGGGAAGCTCTTGAAATGGCTTATAAGACTCAGAGTAAATTCTGAGGGTTTTGTTTTGTTTTAAAATATGACATACTATTAGGTAGAATAGAATAAGAGAATTTAAGGAGCTGGGAGTTTTTTATTTATGTCACAATTTTTATAAAATAGTGTAAAGTAAGTAACGTTTACATAGAACACAACTCATTAAATGTCAGTTTGAAGCACCTAGAGCAAGATACACAGCACGTGTTTTGCAAATGCTCTCTGATTTGAGCTAGGCAAGCACCATGATCTAATTCAACAATGACTTCACAATGGCAAAACACTTTTTTTATAATATTAATGCTTTATGATGTGATATATAATGTTTTACACTGTTACAGTTTTGCTCAAATTAAATTCACTTAAACGTTCTGTAAAAAGTATAATATTTTAAATACCGACCATGTGAATCATGACAGCATCGCCTGCCTTGATTATTCACAGAGAAGGAAGGATTCTGCTGCCCTCTCGTGGTAATTTTGCTGAAGTGTATTTTCCAGGAGTTTCACATCAAGTAAAATTTTTCCTTTTCACTTTAACAGGCCAAGTGCTATTTTGACTATAGTTTCTGAATTTCCAAAAGCAATAGATATATTTTCTGCCCTCCACAGTACATATACACTATTCCCTCCTTCAGCTTCTACCTCAGAAATTCAGTCTTTTCCTTGCTCTTTTAGGAAATATTCTCTTGTTTCCTCCCAATTACCATACCAAATAAATCTGTTATTTTCTGTATTTTAATGCACATACAAAATATTTACAGCAAATCTCCACTGTCATGGATAAGCTTTAAGTAAATGGAAATAATTAAAAATGTATCAGCCGGGCTGTCAGTATTTTTCCCCAAGAGAATAGGTATTGCTAAGTTAATTAATAGTCCAGAAATTCCAGAGGCTAATGATACTAGTCTAAATATCTTAAGTTTTCAAAATTAATAAAATGACCTCTTCTTTAAAATAGCCTAGATCATATCCAATTGGGAGCAGCAGGAGATGGTCCTGAGGAGAGAGCTGGGCCAGAATAAAAGAAGGACTTAAATGGCAGGTTAAGCAAAGCACCGGCAACGGGACAGCGCCGGGCGAGCCAGAGGTGGAGGAAGGTCGCTGGCTGTGGCTGGAGGACTGACTGGTGGGCAAGGAGGAGACGGAGAAATCAGCTACAAGTTGTTTGCAAGGACAAGGGCCTGAACCAGGGCAATGGAGAGGAGAAAAGAAATATGATAAATACTAAGAAGTGGGATCGTTAGGTGTTAATTACTCGTGAGAACAGGGGGTGGGGGTGGAAGGTCTCAAGCTCACATTCCAGCTTTGGTACTGGGTGGAAGCACTGTTCAGGGACAGGTAATGACACTTCAGACATGCTGCATTTGAGGGGCCACGGGCAAACAGCAAGTAGGTCAAAGGAATTTGAGGACATGGAGTCTGGGAGAGAGGACCATATAAATTATCAGTGGCCAGGTAATGAAAGAAACCCGGAGGCGAGAGCATCAGGGAGAGTGTGAGGAACAGGACGAGATGAAAGCTGAGCGTGGGACAGGCAACGTTTCAGCCTAGTTCCCATCTTCCTATTAAAACAGCTACTTCAGTCCTATAGTCACAAACTTCGTTCCCGCTGGGAGGAACAGGGGATCATTTAGTCTCCCTATAACCTGCAGATCAGAAAAAGGAGGGTCAAAGAGGTTAAGTGGCTTTATTTAAAGCTATTTATCTACAGAAGTGAATGAACGCTCAGGTTTCCAGACGGACCCTGAGTTGCTCCATCCTAACGCCGTTCAAACGCTCTCTTTCTAGTACCATGTCTTCCTTCTGCTGCTGCCCTGTAAATCTTCCAAGGACAAGAAGCCAAAGCTCCTTTCTTCAAT
The DNA here is from genome assembly GCF_054644295.1 of Miniopterus natalensis. Lineage (NCBI taxonomy): Eukaryota > Metazoa > Chordata > Mammalia > Chiroptera > Miniopteridae > Miniopterus > Miniopterus natalensis. Next base: position 147,964,433 of record NC_142081.1, read on the forward strand.
AACTGTCTGACGGCAACAGATGCTTCTGTTGTTATTTTGTATATATCATCAAAACTAAAATGTTATACTTTCGAGGTAACCTTCCCAACAATACAGTTCCTTAATAAAACTCCAAATTTACAATTCAACACACGCTTCCTGAGTGAGCTGGGAAACAAGAAAATGCCGAGTTCTGTAGTTATGAATAGCAAATATCAAACACACACAGAAAATGTTTATGAAACACTTCAGAGAGGAAAATCGCTGTGGCTACTCTCTGCAGTCCTTTTAAAACCTTAGATGGTTGCAAATGGGTTTCACCAGTGCATTCTATCACATATCCCGGAACACATTTTCATAATTACACTTAAAAGCAAAAAGGTGGAGATTTCCTTGGTGTACCTGCTTGGTTTGGCCGCTGCCAGCTTGGTGACTTGATAATGCTGGTGGATCCTACAGGCTTGAAGGCAGCAGCAGTCGTGAGCCCAGCCACCCCGGGTCTGGCAAAGGCTGGGCTCTCCGGCCTCTCCGCCTTACTCTGCGCTGAAACCACTGATGAAGCCAAGTGCTGAGAAGGCTCCTGGGTGTTGCTGGAAAGAAGGTAAGAAAACATTTTTGGTGAAGTGATAGCAAGCTAACCTAGCAATGATCATTTGTTTTCTCAACCTATTAAATCTCTAAGGAAAACAAAAATAACAATCACTGAACTGATATTTTAAAAAAACACTCTAACACCATGACTCAGGGACTACCTCTCTTTAAGAACAACAACAACAACAAAACAAAAACAAAGAAAAGGAAAGGAAAGCAGATTGCATTTGTTCAATACTTTAGAAATTCTCTTTAAAAGGTCTACCATAAGAAATCAGGCTATTAAAAAACTTATGTAGCCAATCCTTTCAATTCCCTATTCCTCTGTAACTCAACATTTAATCATCTATATTAAAATAATTAATTATTAAAGAATCCCTGAAAATCTCTCTGAAACAGCACAGATGTTTCTTTCCCCTTTCTCACATTCTTCTGGTATTTTATGAACTAAGTTTCTCTGACATCTCACCTGTCACTCCCTCACAGACTGTCACTCATTCACTCAATAAATATTTAAGCACCTGCTATCTGCCAGACATGGTGCTTCACTCTGGCCACACAGTGGTAAACAAGAGACAACATCTCCAGTCTAATAGAACCCACTGTTCCGTGTTCATAACAGGAAAACAGGAGACAAGACCACCATGGTCCGCTCTCAGTCAGTTATGTGCTTAACGGGAGGCCTTATCTGTGCTGGTTCCAGTTTGATTTAGATCATATGGCTTTTTATCACTCAGTTATTTGTTACTTATGACAAAATATTATTTCCAAAAAAATTTTTAGATAGCTCAAATGATAAAATATGCACTCAGGAATGACATAATACTGTAACAGTTTTTCTCAATTGAAGTATAATAAAAGTTGTTATAACAACAAGAATACATCCTACTAACTTCTCAATAAAAAATTGAGGTACTGGTTACTTAGATAATTCCATGCACAGAAACTCATTTTCTTCACTATCTGAAAGCAACAGCTGGAGTAACAGATTGACAAAGATAAGATACTATAAGAATGACTTCAATAAAATAAATACGCTTAATTATACTGTTTTGGTTGAGATTATTTCAAGGAAAAGAAATTTCAAATTCAGTCACATCCACTACACTAACAAATGAACAAGAATGCCTAATTTCCCCAATGCCTCTTGAATCCTGGATAACACCTAACTAAGTAGGCCCGAGGCTGCCTATCCTGAGGAAGGCCTGCCTGCAAGGTTGGCCTTTGACTGGCATTTGGGAACCTGGCTCATAAACAGTTCCCTATAGTCATATAAAACTTTCTCTAAAAGATAAGAGTTGCTCATTGTGCCTAAACTACATAAACAATGTTGTTTATGCTAAATACCTGGCTTTCCTTCTGAGAGTCTGGAATTTCAATAATAACTAGGCACAGCGTGTCTCCATAACGAGCCTCAATAAAAACCTTGTATTAGGAACCTAGTTTCTAATGAGCTTTTCTGGTAGACAACACTTTGCACGTCTTGTCAGAACTCAGGGCTGAGCAATCAGGCGCATCCTGGGTGACTCACTGGGAGAGGGCTTTTGAAAACGTGGGTTTTATTTCTCCCGGACTTGATCCCACGTACCTTTTTCCACTGCCGATTCGGCTGTGTATGCTTTCTCTGTAATAAATCTTAGTCATGTACAACTATGTACCGAGCTCTATAAGTCCTCCAGTGAATCGTCAAAACTGGGGGTGGTTCGGGGCACCTCCAACACTGAAGTTTTGAAAAGTCACACCAGTGCTATTTTAACTTTCTTGAAATATTGTTTTCTCAAATTTGAGTATAATAGAGCCACCACATTTTATCATTTCTAACCAGTTTAATGAAAAACTAAAACCTGCCTGATCTTAAAACATACTATAAAATGAAAAGTTTAAGCAACTAATAATTTTTTATAATAAATAAAAAGTGAAAGATTGCTTACTTGATGGCGATGCTGGACACAATTACCAATAAAGATGGCAGAATAAATAATATTAACGCAAACAGCTTAAGCATTAGAATATAATGGCTATGAGAGCCTTTTAAAAGCTGTGTGATGGACAAATTATTTTACTTCTCTAAGCCTCAGTTACTAAACTTTAAATGGGGATAATACTTTGCTCATAGAGTTCCACGAGGCTTAAATAAGATAATTATATACAAAGTGCTTAGCATACTCTAAGGCACAGAATATGAAGTTAACATATGAAAAGGACAATTAATATATTCAAATAATAAAATATTTCTTTTCAATATTTTTACACACTAAAAGTAAATGATTTTTGAAAGTGATACATAAGTACAGGCCAGTTTAATTTTAGGGTTAATTACTCATATGCATCTGAAAAACTAATTAATAATCATATAGTCACAGTTCTGAGAAGAAAATTTATGACTAAGCAATACTAGAAGTTACAGATGAAACAAAAATACAATATGGAAATATCAACGAAACCCAAGTCATCATTTAATGTTTAATAACCTGAAAGAATTAAAATTTAATTTAGGAGAGCTGACAGACTTAGAAGAAAGTGCCCAGGATGATAAGGAATCAATGCCAAGCCTAATGAAATATGGTTGAGAGAACTGGTAATACCGGTCCAGGATATGAAAAAAACTCAGGGGAAGCATAAGAGCGATCCTCAAACGGGATAGTGAATTCAATCAACATGGCTATATTCTGTTGGCCTAATGTTGAGCTGAATCTACAGTGAGATAGATTTGGTTCAATAAAAGAAAGTACTTCCTAATATGAAAAATTGTCCAAAGCTTAAAATGTGTTTCCTAACAACACCTTCCATGAGATCTGTCTCCAGAAGGCACTTAAGCAGAAGCTGAAGATGCAGTAGAACAAACTGAACCATTGAGAGGGTGGAGGGCTGTGTTACACTTCTGCGTGACATTCAATGCCTTTTAAGATACAGCTACAATCTCCCTGTCTAATCGTATCTCCTACCACATTGCTATACAAACTGCATTCCGGCCATGCCTCCTCTCTCCCCACAGCTCTCCATTTTCCCCAGGCTCTACATAAAAGGCACCTCTCCCCACGCTCCCTCTGCACAAGTCCAAACCCTCTGCATAAGTAACAGTAGTAACAATAATACCCACGGTGCACTGTGTACCATGCTAGCAATTCACGTATTTTATTTAATCACACAATCTTCTAAAGCAATAGACACTCCTTCCTTTGGTTCATGGCACATACTAACTGCATGGCACACACTAACTGCACGGCACATAGTCACACTTCGATTTGTAACAGCTACCTTTTTTTTAAAAAAAATAATACTTTTTTTTTTTGGTTTTTTAATCCTTACCTGAGGATATGTTTTCACTGATTTTAGAGAGAGAGAAAAGGAGAGGGAGAGAGAGAGAGAGGGAAGCACCAACGTGTGAAACACTGATCTGCTGCCCCCTGCACGCACCCCGACTGGGGATCAAGCCCACAACCTGAGCATGCGCCCTGACTGGGAACTGAACCTGCGACCTTTTGGTGTACCGGACGATGCTCCACCAACTGTGCCACGCCAGCCATGACAAAAGCAAAATATTTTAAATAAATGACTAATTTATTAATATAGTATGGCATGATTACTTAACTTAGATTGGTATCTGATTTCTAAAATAATGACTCACATATTTTTTTCTAATGACTCATATTTTTTTCTAAATTTAAATTGTTCAAGGTATACATACCTAAATTCTAAACAAAATTAAAATGCTTTCTAAAAGATTCTAATGAGGAAACCAGAGAAAATTCATGATACCCTTGACTCATGCCACAGAAACTAAGAATCAAATATGGTCATTTTCACTAAGTTTGCCAAATAAACAAACACTGAAATGAAGTTTTAAATTAATATTGCATCCATCTCAAGAACACTGAAGTTTTTGTTTCGTGTTTCAAAAACTGAAAATGGAGAAAAATATACTAATAAAGCAAAGATTTCTTTTCAAAACTGAGCTAATGAGGAAAAACAGAAAAAGGAAGAAAAGTTTACTTTCAGTGTCAGCAACCTGATTTATCTTGAGTTTACATTCCTTTTCCACATTTGTTTAACTATTATAACAAATAAATTTCAGCTTCAAATTGAGAATAGTTGGAAATTTTAAGTCTATATTCTAAGAAAAACTCTGTTTGAAGAATACTCTTGAGATGGCTTTTATTCTAATTACACATTTAAATTTTTAAAAAAGCCAATTGTAGAGCACAGGTTTAACCACCAATGTTTAAATTAAACAGTTTTTAGCTAAAGTGTTATAAAAATTGATACACTAATACACAGATTCTGAAGTGGTAGGAAAGGAATATTTCTGAAAGGGTCATAATTATAAGCAATGTTTTATTTTATAGAATTCACCATCAGAACTCTATAAAAGGACCCGGACATACAGAGGACTCATGAGTCTCCTTCCTTCCAGAATTCTGTTTACAAATTTTTTTTTGGATTTTTCTAAGCAAAATTCTTTAACTTAGATTTTTGTATCAAAATTCAAAATGCTATAATGGGAAGAAACAAGTATGGTATTTTATGATGCTTTATTATAATTTTAAAGATTACTGTTATACAAAAGCAAACATCAGAGACAAAACATCTCTGACATTGTTTCAGCTGCTTTCTCGGTCCCTTCTTGCTGTGGAAGCAAGGTCTCCTCAGCGTATCCCGGGCCCCTGTTTTCCAGAACACCAACTGGCTGACCTGGTACAGAACCACTTTCCTTTCCCAAATATCAAAATACATTGTTTGTGCCAATTGCTGTTAGTAAAAAGTAGTGATAATGACTACTAACACTAGCTCAGGCAGCCCATAACTGCACACACATCTTTTTATTAAAAAAACCAAGACGTTTATTTAAGCAACAAGATGCTTGACTTGAAGGGAAAGTATCTAGGGTTTATTTCTCTTAGTGTAATTCATCATTGCTTAAAGATAGGTTGCCCTATATGTAATAGCTACGTCAAAAAAAGTTATAAAACTGTTCTTAGTTTTATAAAAGTAAATGAAAAGCATTCAAACTCTCCAATTGAAAAAGGGATGCAAGAAGTTTTATGTTGCTTTTTTTTTGTTAAACAGTGAGAGTAAAATAATCTCCTAGAACACAAAGATAACTGAATTCCACAAGTGGAGAAAGGGAATATTTTCATAGAACCAGTATTTTTCCCCATTCCATCTCCATTTGTTGACAATCAAAACATACCACTGGCCATTTAGTTTTTTTAAAAAATGCACTAGGTGCTTTTCTGGAAAGTGTATTCCAAGTGTGGTCAGTAACCCGTCCCTGTACCAACTTAGGCCTGACAATGAAAGACGTCTGTCCCTTTAATATTCACAATTCCACAAATACAAAATGATTTCAGATATTTTTCTTAGAGCAAAATGGACAATGACCTCTCTCTCTCCTTGTTTAAACACCTCCCTTAACGTTACCCAGAGTTATAATTAAGTATACTGAAACTTCCATAACAGTGCGTAGGATACAAACACACAATCAGTAGAGAGCTTATGTCCTATCAGGCTTTTATTAATTGTGGACATAATTGTACACTTGCCATTAATTTCATGTTCTGTCGGAAATCATTTTATACAGTTATTTCATTCAGATTATACCTTTAGTAATGAACACTTGGAAAATATTTATTTTTTTATAGTACACATAAGAATTTTTGCCATAACTGTTACATTTAGGGGGAAAATTAATTTTTATGTGCCAGTATTCCCCAGATACAGCCCAAGTAAAACCTTCATATTTAGAACTATAAGACAGTAGCCGAACAAAACAATTATTTTATTATTCTTTATCAACTTTTCAAAAGGTGTAAAGAGACGTCTTACTATACATTTAACTATTCTACTATAGCTACATCCATGCAATAAGAGGCAGGGTTCTACTGTAATTTAAATACTGGCACAATGACTCATAGCTTCATACCAAACACCAAGTGTGCTAACAAAAGAAGCCAAATAGGGTTAAAAGGCAAGTTAATAATCACACAAAATAATGCACTTGTGCATGAGCAATGCATTGAAAGTACAGTTAATTTAAAGCCAGACACAAATCAGCTCTAGGGATTTCACATCTGGCCTGTTAATATGGTGGTTAAGTGTTACAGAAAGCAGTGTCTTTTACAGCAAACCACCGCTGTGACATCTGCTCCCACAGTACCTTGTTTTCTTAACCTGGATAGAGCCGGCCGAGTTCCTCAAGGGGTGGAGACATGAGAAAGCTAAAGGCTTGGAAACGGGGCTGATGCAAAGTGCATCCAGGAGGGGCTGATACTTTCCAGGACTGGAAAGCCTGCTGAGCATTTAGAAAGAGTTTTAAGTTGAAAAATCACACTGCCAATAGCAGAATGTAGTGAGAGAGAGAGAGAGAGAGAGATAGAAGACAGACAGACAGACAGAACTAAGCAGTAGAAAGAGGCTGAAAAGAAGGGCTAAGAGTCTATTACATTATTTTACTCATTAATACAGAATTGACTGAATTTTCACCAAAAATTATCACTGCAATCTTTTAGAAAGCATTTGATGCTATAACAGACCACTAGAAAGTATGTATAAACAAAACCCACAAAAATAAAAAGGTTTTATTCTTTTATTGGGAGGAAGGGGTGTTACAAACAATAATGAGGCTTTAAGATCACCCCCAAATGTAATCAGTTTGTGGGAGAAGATAAAACCAATAGAAACTCAAAATACCTACTTATACCTGATTCTGTTCCAGACATAAAAACTACAAATTATAGCCTGGCTGGTGTGGCTCAGCGGTTGAACATCGATCGACCTGGGATCCAGGAGATCATAGTTCGATTCCCGGTCAGGGCCCAAGCCCAGGCTGCGGGCTCCTTCCCCGGCGGGGGGCGTGCAGGAGGCAGCCGATCAATGACTCTCTCTCATCATTGATGTTTCTATCTTTCCCTCTCCCTTCCTTCCTCTCTAAAAAAACAAACAAACCACAAAAAAACCCTACAAATTATAAAATCCCAAAAGTCAACAGGCACGCAACATGTAACAATCCACACAACTGAGCAGTGTCATAGACAGATGGCAGAAAAAGGTAAAAGTATGACATAAAGCAAAATCAGGAACAAACATTGTGGAATTCATCTACAACCTAGAAAAACGTCCACAATATGACGAAGATCTTATAACAGAGCTGTGACTGTTTCAAGCAGGTATGTTTTCTTTGAGGTGACGTGTGAGGCAATGAAAAGTGTTGGCATCACATTGGACACACGCGGCACACACAGTTCTACCTGGTTTTTGCAGCAAGAACGGAAGACACACAAGCAGCCGCGCTGCTCAGAGCTGCAGCACTGTATCTAGCAGAAGAGAAGACAGAAAAGTTTCGAAAACCTTCCAAAGAACTTGTCACCACATTTCTTGTGGAGCTGCTTAAATTGACAGGCAGGGAAAGAAAAACAGAGGAGAGGAACAAAAAGGCAAGTGAGAAGAGGGAGCATAATAAAGACAGGAGAGCAAACGTCCTATATTACTATTTAGACGTGCAGGTGTGACATGTCAGAAGGGTAATAGGAGTTCAGGTCATTTAGTCACTGCTGCTATGACTTTTTTCAGAAATTAAAATTTGATATACTATAAATCCTCCATAAAACTTGATTTTGAGGTACAAATACTTTTGAATATATTTAAGTTCACTGTCCCTAATCCTATTTCAAATTAAATCAATATCACATAACAACACACATTTGAAGATTGAGTTGTCAACCACTAAGTAGAAAATAAACCTAAACATGAAGTTTTAATTTCTATAAGTAGAGAAAGAAAAAAGGTTATATCGATTTTTCCAAACTGACTCTACATAAAGGGTTTCATCTTAGAGACAGATGATGATATACTTCCAGAGCCTGACAATTTTAATGAGACTTGTGTTTTCAGGAGAAGCAGGTACAACCTGCTGTCTCTTCAGAAGGAGCAATATAACTGTTTAAAATATTGAAAGTCAAGCTATTTGGGAAGGACGAGCACCTTTGAAAAAGAAAAAGTAGTTACAGTGAATATGACTACAACAGCACCTCCTGGTGCTGTTGTTCTATAATTCTATTTGCAGTTTGCTCTGCGAAGATTAAAAATGCTGGTATAAAATTTTACCTTCAGAACTTTTATTACTTAAAATGATAATTATTCTCCTTTGGTCTCTCAGGAAAGGTCCAACACCTGGGTAGGAATTAACATTCCATTTTTAGGACTGTAATGATTTCCAAATTCGATTATCAAATTGGAATTGAGAATTTCTATTTTATAAAGTAAAAAGAAAGTCTAAAATGCATAACCTGTAGTCTCTCTTCTTCATTTATAACTACAACTTATTAATGAACATCCTCACTATACGACGATCACTTTTTGTGATCAAAATTTGTGACAGTAGCCACTTCCAACACTAAGTAATTACATACTCAGCCCAGGTTAATGAGCTCAGATGTCGAAAACTGTGAGGATGTAAGTCTCGTCTCCTTATCAAAAGCCTTTGATAATCCATTATTCGTTGTTCTGTTCTCTATAACTTTATAAACCATTAGAAGCCAAATTAAAGAAATGGAAGTCACAAAGATATGTTTAACTTTAAGTATAAACTTTTTTGCAAGTCTAAACTTTAATTGAACTCTATGGCCATGTTTTAACAATTGTTGCAAATGGCTAGGAAAGAACGACTGGGGGCTGGAAAGAAAAAAGATGCTTTCAATGGCAGAGCAGGGTAACATGAGTGTCATGCAAAGTGGAAGGACAAAGTTACCCAGTGATTCAACTTTGAGTTTATCAATTACTCTACATCTTTGAGGCAATGGCTACTATTTGGGGGAAGTAATTGTAAATAATAACCAGAAACTTAAGTCTATAAAAAAAAAAAAAATCAGCTAAAAGACAAATCAGCTAAATTATCCTTCCCCTTTAAGAAGAAAAGGCATTTCTTTCGTCATACTGCATCACAATAATAATACAAAAGGACTTACTATCAGCAGAGCCCAGCGAAGTGAGAATTATTAACCTGAATACCTTTAGACTATGTCTAGGTACCTGGAACATACGATCTCTGTGGCTCCTTTTTTAAGAGGTGAATGCTTTAATTAGTAAAGTAGACTTATGACAAACTCAAGAAAGTTGACTTACCAAATCACAGTGAATAAATAAAAAGCACAGCTTTCCTGACTCTACATTAGAACTTAAATCTAAATAAAAAGTGAAAAATAAAAATGCGGTGCAAAGCGGTGTCCCAGGCTGAGCGCCAAGCTTTCCTGTCTACGTATTAATGATGTCAGTTCTGCAATCTATGATCACTTTTTCTTTTTAGTCAAACAATTTTAGTATTTAATTTCACCACCAGCATTAAAATTTAGTCATACCAGGAAGGGAAGACTCTACCTAGAACACGCAGTTACTTTAGAAAGTGTGGCTACTTGGCTACCATTATGTAAATGTAAAACCTGAGGGGTTGCAGGTGGGTGAGGTCCGCTCTTAGGTAGCTCTTCCAGAGAACTGTCAAACCTAAGTTTTCAGAAGTAAAATAAACAAGGCAAAGGAAATATTAATGAAAAGTGCAGGCATCTGTCATCTATACTACCTTTTAAATGTACATTGCTTTTATTTTGGAATACTGGTAAATTTTAATTTCTTATCTGTATAAGGTTAAAACCAAAACTAACACCCTCACCGCCACCAGTACAGGCTGTTTTCCCCCACATTTTTTTTTTAACATAGCTTCTTCCATGTGCTAAAAGATAATGATTACAGGGGAAGAAAGGTGGATGGGAATTCCCACACACTATGTATTTTGCATGCTTCAGGGAAACTTAGGTGCCAAGAAATTAGGTTGTCCAGTATCATACAGCTAGTAAGGGTCAGATGGAATTTGAGCCAGACTTGTCTGTACCATTTCTACTACAAAATGCTTCCCAGCACCTTGTGGAGCAGCTGCCTGAATAACACACTACACAAAAGCAGCTAAGGGTTTCCTTTCAAGTCAGAATGTTGTGTTTGCAGATCAGAAATTGTATTTGTTTGTCTTGATGTAAATAAAGTATTTTATCCAGTCATACAACAAATGTTTGCCTGCAACTATGTTGCTTTGTCTCAATATTTTTTACTTTGTTCTTCTTTTGAATGCCAGAATTAAATTTTAGGAGAATTATTACCAGGTATGGAAAAGATGCAAATTCAGTGTGAGGTTTGAAAGAAGAAAGCACCAAGTATAACACTTTGGGAAGAAAAAAATGAACAGAAAAAATACAAAATAACTCATTATTAAAAAATAAAAAGACTGTGGATGAAAAAATAGAATGGGTCAGTCATATTATACTGATCATCAAGTGGAAACTATAACACTAAGACAAAGAAATAAAAAAGGAGAGGTTATTTTCCCACTTTTCACTTAGCGCTGATCATATCTTTACCAGAGTGTTGAAAAAAAAAAATGTAGACAACTCAAGAAAAATGTTGTGGTAGAACTGAAATATCATTTAAGAGGTAGAGGAGAAGAAGTTAAAAGGGTAAGAAACAGAAGGGGTCAGAACACCTGGCTCTCAGGCCAAATTCTGCCACCATCTGGCTTTGTATGTCCTGGGAACTAGAAGTAATTTTCTTGTTTTTATATGGTTTAAAAAAAAAAAAAAAAATAGGAGATTTAATGACAAATGAAAATTATATGAAATTCAAATGTCAGCATCCATAAATAAAGTGTTACGGAACAGAGCCAAGTTTCATTTATTTACATATGTCTATGGCTACTTTCACACTGTATGCAGGGTTGAGGAGTTGCTCCCCAACCCTAATGTATTTACTGTCTGGATCTTCAAAGAAAAAGTTTGCTGACCCCTGTCCTAGAGAATAACATCTCCACACAGCTACCAGAATACACTTTCAACAGTACAAATCTGACCCTGTCTGTTGCTTAGACCTTCTAGCACAGCTCTAGGGACAACTGTGGTCGTGGGCTACCCGTTACATTCCCCAGCCACGTCTTAGAGAGCTCTTCCTCTCCCTCTGGCCTGCTCCATCCACCTGATCTCCATTTCTTCTTAAAGCAGGCCAAGCTTCTTCCCACATCAAGGCCTCTGTATAGTCTACTACTTCTGGCTTTCTACACCCACCTCTCTACCACACCTTCACCAGGCCAATTCCCAAGTGTCCTTCTGGCCTCCGTTTAAATGTCACCTCCTCAGGGAGGCCTCCCCATTTCCCCATATCACCTTAGGTTACCCATGTCATATTGCTTTCATAGCACCCTGTACAATTCTTTGCACAGAACCTATGATTGTAATTATAGAATCTGTGCAGTTATCTGTTTCAATCTGGACTCTCTCTCTAGATTAGAAGCTCCCTGAGGTCAAGGACCATTCTGTTTACTGGTATAAAGGAAGTGTAAAAAAATGCTTACCACAAAGTAACCAATAAATAAGCATTTGTTGAATCAATGCATGAATGAAATTTATTGTTTTTAAATACAAAACTCGCTCACAATATACATATGTTTATTTTACTGTTTTTTAGGTGGGTTCATTTTGCTCATTTAGTTATTTAATTTTTTAATTGAATTTATTGGGGTGACATTGGTTCACAAAACTATACAGATTTCAAGTGTACAACTCAACAAAACATCATCTACATACTGCATTGTGCATCCATCATCCAAATCAAAGTCTCTTTCTGTCCCCATTTCCCCCCCCCCCGCCCACCTCCGTCTACCCTCCTCCCCCCTTTCCCTCCTGTATCACCATGCTGTTGCCTGTGTCTCTGTGTTACATATATATACTTTTTTTAAAATTATTAATCCCTTCACCTCATTTGTACCTCCTGGAGACTGTATCACAATTCAGGTTAAACAAGTATTGCTGCCTAAGAAGGGACACATCATCAACCTCAAGGAAATGAAGAGTACTCCAAAAATACCTTTAAAATAGCCTTTATAATATAAAGAATTATCAATCATCTAGAAAAAAGAAAATATAAAGAATTATCAATGTCTACATTGTTATTATACAATGAGAACAGGTAAGAAAAGGGAGTGGGAGTTGAAGTTGAGTCTGTTAACACCTCCATGAACTATGTTGCCTGGAAAAACGAGTGCTACTTGAGAAGAAAGCTCACAGAACTCATGAAACACCTTCAAAAGCCAGATTTCCAATTTCCAAACAAATGCACTTGGGAGGTTTCCCATGTGTGACACACTTACCACCTATTCCTTTGCTTAGCCAATCTCTAAAAATACTAGGCTTAAGAAAATCTTAAACTACCTCATTTAATATGGAACAGACATCAATATCAACTCTCATTCTGTCATTCCCTAATATTTATTCTTTTTAGGGTTGGAGGAAGCTCTGATTAATAGCACCTCTGCAGCAGCCAGACGTTTTGCTTTGTCTGTTACTTAAGTGAGTTTTCATTTCTCACCAGAGAGGTATGAAGGCTTGCTCCTTCCCAGATATGTCTGGAGATTTGGGCTTGCAGCCTTCTGGCCTGCTTTTCTCAGCAAAAATGAACAAAAGGACTATTTTTTGCATGATCTTTCTCTGCCTTTCTTTGCATTGTGCCTTTCTATGCTTTTCAGGGGAGAACCAGGTAAGCAATCTACCCAGGTTAAAGCAACATAAAGTTGCCCATCTCACTAAGTTACCTGACCACCCAGCAAGAGGAACCCTTTCTGTTCCAAGTCCTGAGCAGTGTCAAATAGCAACATCCTATGCTAGGTACTCCATCTCCTCCCTTTTCTCAGGGTCCTCAACTGGTCTGTATTTCCTTTGAATTTTCCATTTCTCCTCCACTGCATGCTTTGCATCTCTATTGAAAAATGCTATAGTTTCTCTTAACAACAGCAAAACTACCCGGCCAAACTCTGTTAAATAAATTACTCATGTAGTCTCCATTTCCTCACCTGCCTGTCACTCTTCAACCACTTCAAGAGGGCCTCATTCCCCAACCTCTAAAAACCATATTCTTGCCAAGGTCACTACTGGCTTCTTTGTGGATAAATTCAGAGGACAATTTGCATTCCTCATTTGCTTTTTATTGTGGTAAAACACACACACTCCCCAAAAATTTACCATCCTAACCATTTTTAAGTGTGCAGTGCAGTAGTGTTAGGTATATTCACCTTGTTGTGAAACAGATCTCCAGAACTTTTTCATCTTGCAAATCTGAAACTCTGTATCCATTAAAGAACTCCCTACTTCCCCTCCCCCAAGCCCCTGGTAACCACCATTCCTTCTGTTTCTACAAAGTGGACCACTTTGGATACTTCACATTAGGTGGCATCATACAATGCTGTCTTTCCTCATTTACTCAGTGTCTGTATCTGACGCAATGGACCATTCATCTTCTCCTGTCCTCGGTGCCACAGCCCTATACCCTGGCCTGTTTTCAGTACCATTTCACAGACTATGCCTGGTTGGAGGATGTTTATGCTCTCCATCAGTAATAAAATTTCAAAATGTTAATTTGGCTCATCCATATTTTGATGGAATGGTATGTAAACTAAATAAGCATAACTTCTTCACAAGGGTAACTTTTAAAATATCTGTAAAAGAATGCAGAAACTTTCTTTTGCAGCATGAAAACATCAAGTCTCCAACTAAAAATTTCAATGCCTCCTCAATCCCCATATAAATATTATAAAATAGTCAAACAGTATGACTTACTACATCCTCATGTGGCAAGTTTTCAATATGAAGGGAAATTCAGAAACCTTACAATATGTATTTTATAGCAGGAAAACAATAAAATTTTCTTTGGTATTTTCACCCTTCCACAAAGCAAACATTCAAACAGTAATACTGCTAAGCAGAGAGTGGTATACACCAGGGTCGTAGTTGCATTCTAAACTTCTGGGGTTCATTGCATAGTAAAGCTATTTATTTCAGCCAAGGAAACTTCTAATCATCTGGAAAAATGAGTATCTTCCACCGGCTTCTCGACAATAAATAGGTTGAGTGTGTTCACCTGCAACTCTGATTTCCCTTCTGGAGTTGGACATTTCTGGGGCTCTTAATCACAAACTAAATTTATTAATTGATTTCAATAGCTTTTGTTTCTATAGTGATCTAAAATTATTTGAGCCTACTAATTCTACATTTATTATGGATGGGATCTTGAAGGGAATTTAAAAATCAGCAAGGAGGGGAATCCTTGTTCTGTGCAGAGGGGAGCAGAGAATGCTGACTGTCAGAGGTTAAAGAAGGTCATGAAGTAAATTATCAAACACGAAAATACCACCCAAAATGTGGTTTACTTTTTGTGAGAACAAAGCAAAAGGACTGACTCAAAGAGATTACTTTTCCTGGAGCTTTCCACTTTACTGAAGGGAAGAAAAGAGGGAAACAAAAAGTGATACTTCTGAAGGAATTGGGTCTTATTATTTGTGTTGGGGTAAGAGTTTGCTTTTGGTTGATATACCCCATTTTCTTCACCTTTCAAACTCTGCCTCAACTCTGACATGCTTCTCTGCTGCTTTCCCTAACGATTTCACATTATGTGAACTCTTCAGTCAGCTATACTATTCCTTGATCTCTTTAGAGGAAATGTAATATGGGGTTTAAAGATTAAAAATAAGCATATATTATACTATGCCTGTCTAAAATACCTATATAATGTAAAAATTTTAAGGTATAAGATCAACTTAAAATCAGTTGGAACAATACCCCGATAAAAGCCTGACTCCCTCAGTAACTTGAGGGGTACTTCCCACTAACCTGAGCCCCTCTCACTTTGCATCATCAATTTCGTCACTGGTTCATTCCTGTGAGTGATTTCAGTGATTTCTAGCAGTTAAGGAATAGCTTCTTCTATGGGGCAAAAATCTGCCATTTTGTAGTATTAACATAGTCCCAATGTTATCAAAAGAATTTATATATGATAAAGGTATTTTTTCAGATTCAGGATAAAAGGATGTATTATTCAATAAATAGTGCTGAGTCCATCTGTTACATGAATGAACCTGCCTGAATGCCTACTGTTCAACAGCCACCCACTGTGAATCCTTAAAGAAGCCAAGGGTCTTAATAAAGCCACCAGGCATCTCATTCAACAGCAAGAGTCCTGCCAATATTAGACAAAAGCCAAGGGCCACATACTCTTCAACTAAATATTCTGGGTCACATATGCTGAGCTCTGCCATTCAGCCACACTGCATTCACTCATTCATTCGATAATAAATTATTATTTCAACTGCCACTTCATGCCAGGCATCCTCACATGTTCTACTGCCTACTTTAATTCCCTGCCTTCATGGAGCTTACATTCTAGTGCCCACTTTCATCAAACAGACCATGAGGATCAAGCCCATCATAGTTTCCATCCTGTTTACCTGCCAAAACCAGAAGCACAAACCCCTTGAGTCACCCATCCATCATCTCCTGGACTCTAAATTCCTTTACCATTTTATAGATCTCCTAATCCGATCAATTTCCCATCCCCCTCAGCCCTCAAAAACCTTCTATCCTTCTACACCTTCCTTGCAGTTCCTTTTCTCTAATATCCTACATGTTTATAAACCTGGAGATGACACAAGATCCTCATTACTGTTTCTAACATTATGAGTCATCTTTGACCCTCCAAAATCCCAAGCCGTTGAGGCTCGTGACATCAGACTATCCCACTCACTGCATATGCATTTTCTTGTCTCCGCCTCACCCACTACTTGCGTTAGCCCCTGGCTCACTGCCTTTCTCTTGACTCCATTCCAACTATCTATCTTGATGGCTTCAGTGTTATCCTGGTGAATCACTGAAGAGCCCGACTGCTGAAGTCCTTGACGTCTTCATGTCAGTGATAACTCCTAGGTTATCTTAGCCCTGGAATACCTCGGCCATGTACTCCAGAATTCATAACCTTTACTTTCTTATCAACAAGTCTAAGCTCTGGATTTTAAGAACATTCTCTTTTTTTCTAACTCACTCATTCCTCTACCTCTTGATTCTATTAGCTTTTTTACTATAATGAATTGACTCCTACCGACTGAATTAATTCTTACCAAATTCACTGACTCAGCAATGGTCCATTATCTATCTCCACAGCCCCCGATATTTCCACACTCCTGACAGTTCCTGCTCTAAAATACAAACCCGTCCAATTCTCTACATCTCCATTAGTACCCCCATCGCCTAAGCCACGATCCTCTCTTGCCTGAACTAAGGGAGTCCATAGAACCAGTCTCCTGCTTTCATTATTTCTCCCTTACAATCAATTTTCCATAGCATTCAGAGTGATCTTTTAAAAACACACACCAGATGTTACTCCCATGATTAAAACCCTATTATTTGGCTTCCTATTTAATTGGGACAAGAATCTGAATCCCTTAACATAACATACAAGGCAATTACTGGATTTACTTATTATATATAATAAATCAATATATAATAAACATGAGCAAAGACCACTGCTAATCTATGAGGCCTGAGACTGAGGGAGAGTGTTCGGGGAGGAAGAAGACAGTTCCAAATTTAGCTCAAGGAACTAGCCCATATTAACAGCTAAAATCAATTACTCATATAACTGCCTCTGACCAGACAGCTTAATTATCCCATGATTTTTCAGTTGATGTTCTTGGGATTATTTATGTAATTGTCAGAGATTAATGTCAAGGATTAAACATAATATATGCCAGATGAGATTTTACTAGTGTAGAATAGAACTACTGCTTGCCTTATAATTTTTAGGAGCCATATGACAGACACACTACTGGGTTTATTTTCTTCTAAAATCCCTAATTTTTTAAATATTTGTTTTTGCTAACCTTCTCACCCCACCAAATATGTCCTATAAGAATGATTTGATACAAACTACAAATAACCATATTAAACTTTCTTTCTGTCGCTTTCACTGTTTTTTGGGGGTTTTTTTTCTTTTTTTTTAAATATTTTTTTATTGATTTCAGGGAGAGGGAGGGATAGAAACATCAATGATGAGAGAAAATCACCGACCAGCTGCCTCCTGCACAGCCCCTACTGGGGATCGAGCCCACAACCCAGGCATGTGCCCTGACCGGGAATCAAACCGTGATCTCCTGGATCCTAGGTAACGATGCTCAACTGCTCAGCCATGCAGGCTGGGCTCTTTTTCTTTTTAAAAGTTATTTTTTTTCTTTTCTTTCTCTCTCTGTTTTTAAAAGCTAGACTAGGTACACTTTCCTAGACTTCCAATGTACTTCTGGTTATGGAACATGTATGCTAGTCCTACCTGCTTGACGATACTTACAGACTTAGGCAGTAAGCTGCAGGGGTCCTCATGCAAGTCACCGACTGATCCTTTAAACAATATCCTTCGGTTAAATGTCTTCAACCTGTTATGAATCTACATTTGACAGTCATGAGCCTCATTTCATTTTTAAATCCAATGAGATCTCAAGAGTCTTTCTCTTTGATGACTTGTTAGAATTAGCACTTCCCCCAATCTATCCAAAATGTGTTCAGTTGGATGTGATTTGTTTCCTGAGAACTTAATGCTGGGTCCTGGCAATTCTGCCCTCCTTTCCTTAGTGTTCTCTAGTCATGCTTATTTTAAGAATGCCTTCCAAACTTTTTTCCAGGTGACCTCAACTTCAAACTAGTTTATAGTTTAAAAGTTAACCTTTTTCTTTCTTTGAAAATCAGTACTATATTTAACTTTTCCCAGTCTTCTATTTTCTTTCCCATTCTCCAGGATTTTTTTTTAATGCTACTCAGCATATCTCACTTGTTAGTTCTCTAAAAACTGGGCTATAAATCATTGAGAAAAAGAGACTACAGAGAGCTCCTTGCAATACACTTTCTATCAGGGGCTTCAATTCCCTCCAGAATATAAATAAACCAAAGCGTTTTCAGTTCTGAGTTTGTGTGGTGTTTTGTTTTTTTGCTTATTTATATCTTTCAACAATGAACACTTATTAATTTCATAATAACCCTGGACATCACCACTTTAGTATATTACTTTTTGATCTCTTGAATTAATGCTATCTGGTTGTTTTATTTTCACATTTAAATGTTTTTTGCATGTGTGTATGTACATTCTCTAACATTCATGTGGTGCTGCTTCAATATCCCTGCTAATATCACTGCTAAGAGATTTGAGGATTTTAATGAGATGTTGATTCCACTGCTATAAGCAAATGCTCAGTCTGAGTCTACCAAGTTTAAAAGCGTTGCTTCTTTGTATTAAAACCTCAAATTAATCTATTTTCTAACCAGTGATATACAACTACTTGAAGCCATTAAAAATCCTTCAGAAATGTTCTCAAACATTTTTTTTTCTTAGGAACTACTTAGGATATCAGGATAAAGAATTAAAGCACATGAAGACAAAATAAATGTGTACCACTAATCAAAAATTAAAGCAGTGTCATCCTAGCTTTAACACAGTCTTCCAGTCAAAGAAATAAATACAGATTCTTCAGGAGTAATTAATTAGGTGCATCTGGGAGATGAACAACTATCAATAAAGATGGACATAGAAGCAGCACCCAACATACATTTGTTAATAGATATCAAAATAGAGAAATACAAAAGAGGAGACATGGACAGTTGAGAATGCTTTGAAGATTAATGTAATTTGAAAATAGTTTTTTAATTTGATTAAAAAAAATAAATGCTCCTAATTCATTTTTTCAAGCTGTGATTTTCTTTTGAAGTAAAAAAAAAGTAAACTGCAGGAGGTGTCTTCAATATTGAGTTTTAGTTAGGAAGGCAAGTTCCTTTTATTTTCTGGTTTAATTCAATAAAATAATTTTGTTGTGTTATTTATCTCTCTAGAGGTAAAGTGGAGAGAATTTACCCAAACACCATTATAAGAGAAGTATTGCTGATCTGATAAAACTTCTAGGGAACTTAGTGCATATTCTAGACTACGAAAGTCAATTTTTGTATATTACAAAAACAGACTTTTGTGAGAATATACAGTAAATAGGAACTATGTTTCTTGCTTCAATAATTTTTACTCTCATAAGGAAATAAAATGTAGTAATTACTTATGTTCAATAGGTGGCAACCTCTACATTATAGTCACTAAACCAGCATTTGCACTGGACAGTATAATACACCAGAAAAAAATGAAAAGAAGTAAATTACAAATATTCCATATTTTGCAATAGATGAAAATATTGCTTGGTTATATACTCATTTTTATTTTGGCTTGTGGTCTTTTTTCGAGGTTGGTGTACATACTTTGCAGGACTGTACATGTAAGATAATACCATCTAAGAGATTCTATCTGGCTGATACTGTTTTAGTTTTATTTTTTAAAATTAGACTGTGCTGCGGAAGCACTGGTGTTCTATGTTTTGTGCAAATTCAATTGTTCAATTCTGAGCTCATGAAGATTTGTAATAGGAGATGAGGGAATGACTTCTGATTTCTTTGCATAGCTTATGAAGGACAGTAGTTTTAGATAATTTACTGAAATGACATGAGTCTTAATAAGGATATGCAATGAAGAGTCCAGTATATTTGTGAAACACAGCAATAACAAAGACGTGGAACAGGTCAGCAAACTGTGTGTCTTCATTAATCTATTTTATATGGGTTGTATGATATCTGTGAACCAGCTAAAAATTTTTGAAAACTTGTAAAAAGAGTATTGTTTAGAAATATTTATGCAGTTTCTGCTTTCTAAATTTTCAATGAATGTACAAAAGTAATAGGTGCCTGTTCAAGAAGTCACTTAAGATCTGTTCTCACAGCCTTCAGCTAAAAATCATGCGGACATTATTTAGTGCTATGGGACAGCCTATAAGAGAATATTTTCCCCCATTACTGTTTCAGTTTTGTGTAATGTAACTGGTGACTGGAGTTTGAGTCACTTTCCTACTAAAGGGAGAGGCAGCCACTCCTCCCTTGATGAGTATTTTAAGTCATTGACACCTGCAAATCCCTGTCATATACTATTAATTCTTAATCATAATATGCAAAAAATCAGAATCTACCATTCCTTGAACAAGAGAGACAAAAGACTGTTAAAAAGTACTGCCATCTTGGAATCTCATCAAAAACAAATTTTCATTTGATTTTTAAAAAAGTCTTTGGTCAGGATGCATGCGGGAGGCAACCAATCGATGTGTCTCTCTCACATCAATGTTTCTCTCTCTCTCTCCCTCCCACTCTCTCTGAAAAGCAATGGAAAAAATATCCTCAGGTGAGGATTAAAAGACTAAATAAATAAATAACGTCTTCCAAGACTATTTAACAGATATCATCAGGGAAAATGTGTGAATTTTGTCAATTAGATTGCACAAAGTACAATTCTTCTTTTAAACAACTTAGGTATTGTTCCACTTTTCTTCCAGTACAGATATTAACATGTTGGCATTTTTATGAAAATTTGGCCTTATATTGAATTTATATTCAATTAAAAGTTGTACATATCATGCTGTAACCAATTTCCTTAAAATTCAACTTTAGGAGGCTGGAGAAATATGCAATTATACACAGGTAAGAACCATGTTTTAGTGCTAGCTTAGTGCCCAAGACGGTGGGATATTAAAACCCTTCTGTTCAAAGAGCTTGTTCTCTAGTGAGGGGTACAACACATGGAGACCAATACCTGTCACCCAAAGTAGAAAAAGAGGCACCACAGCAGAGGTAACAACAAAGCTTCCAACTGGGTCCAAGTCAGTGACTCTACTTCAGAAAAACTTTTTTTAGATGCTAAATCTGTCGAATTGAGTATTTGTGCAGAAAGGTAGCTGGCATATGTAATGGAAGGAATTATACACTCCCTCCCTTTCCAATTCATATGTTGAAAGCCTCTCCCCAATGTGACAGTGTTTTGAGAGGGGGCCTCTAAGAAGGTAATTAAGAGTAAATGAGGTCATAACGTAGGCCTCTAATCCAATAAGACCTGTGTCCTTATAAGAAAAGGAAGAGACACCAGAGGTCTTTGTGCAGAGGGCAAAGGCCATGTGAGGACATGGCGAGAACGTGGCCATCTGAAGCCAGACAGGCCTCACCAGAAAGCACTCCCTGCTAACATCTTAATCTTGGACTTCTAGCTTCTAGAATAGAACTGTGAGAAAATGAATTTCTATTGTTTAAGCCATCAAATCAGTGGTGTCTTGTCATGGCAGCCTGAACTAATACAGTATGTTTACCAGAGATGAATCTTACAATCCTAACACCCACTTTCAAATTGAATTTGTATTTTTATATTTATATTATATTTATATATACATTTCTAACAATTTTCCATTTATATACATGGTCTTATATATTGAATGTACAGAGCTTTACTGACATAGCATCCAGGAAGAAATACCAGGCCTATTAGAATGCTTTTCCTTCAAATTTATCCTATTACACTAAGACTCTTGTCTTCAAAGAGCTTATACTCTAGTTGGAGATTTAGGACATATAGACAAGTGTCTACAATACAAATTAGAAAAGGTGTTGCCAAAAAAGAGGTAAAAATAATACAGTATGTAACTTCAGAAGTGACAAGATATTTCTGCTGTGGAAGGTGGTGTACTGTGAGTGAGAGTGTTTGGCCGGAGTTCTAGGAAGGTATCAGGAAACCTTGGAAGGGATCATTTGCAGTCAGCGTCGTTCTTGGTGTGGCAGTGTGATGCTTTTATATGTGGAATTATTCAGAGCATTGCACTTAGTATCCTTAGTCCCTCAGGAGCAGCTCCTGGCCTTGTAATATCTGCATTATCTCCCTACATGTTCCCAAAGGCTACTCAGCAGCAGCATCTCTTCCAGGAGAGAACCAGAAGTAAATCTCTACGGATGTGAAGACAACGGCAGAAGTGCTCAAATAAAAGTTATTACGTGACTGATTAAATGACTAATACACTTGATTTTTAAAATGCTACATGTGGGAAATTATAACATATGAAATCATAATATTTTATTAAGTGCTGCTTTCCACTTACAAGTGTTTAATACATTTACTCAGAGTCAATCCTAATGTTCTATGTTAAAGCTTCTCAGTTCACTGATTCATTCATACAGCCCTGACTGCATCTGATTTCTAAACCTTTACCTACTCATTACTCCAGGATATTTCTGATAAAATCAACAAATATCCTTTCCTTTTGACTTCCATATGCACCCAGCAGCAGTATCAAGTCCTCTACTGAAGCAGTATCTGGGTATGCATCACAGCATCCACCACTGACTCGGACTTCGTATTTTAAAGTGGAAACTCAGGGGCAGGAAGGGGCCAGTCAATTACAAATCTGAGTCCAAAACCCAGAATTTATCATTCCCTGTTTTTTGCCATTCTAACCAGGAAAATATAAAATAAAATACGGATGTCTATTTTGGAAACAATGGGCAAGAAAATATTAACATGGTTTAAGGGATATTCTTTAATGGGATAAAGAAAAGGGTCCAAACAATTCTAGGAAAGTTTATAAAGAGAATGCTACATTGTCAAATTCATCGCTTAATTATGAATAGAGCATTGTATATCAAATTTCTATACGTGAATCTTTTGTTTTTGAATGGCTCTGTGTACACCTTACAGGGCATTCTGTTCCCTACACGTATGTTGCCAACATACACTGTATTAAACGCCTGCTTTTTTAGGTCTTCAATGGGTCTCAGAGAGAAAAGCATTACGTTGGTAACTATGCTCAGGGCTGACACTAACCAGGTGAGTGTACATAGTTTATTTAGCAAATTGGTTAATCTGCTTGGTTCTTCATTTTCTAATTTTACCTGAAAGTGGTTAGATATGACAATAACTTCCCATTTGAAATGCCATGGTCAGTAATGGGGGTACAAGTTCGTTGCCTATGTGCATAAATGTTGTGTTTTTGTATCATGTTTCCCCTCATATATGGCCTTTTGGACACACTGTCTTTTATGTTCTGTGCTCGCCAAGCTCCTTTCCACCTCAGGGTTTCCACACTTGTTGTCTGTCTTAAACACGGAACCCAAGACATCACAAGACTGACCCTCTTTCCTCTCTCAGGTGATGGCACTAAGGTGATCTCCTCAGAGGTCCACACAATCCAAGTACTCCCACCCTGCCTAACCCACATTTCCTTTATATTAACATATTTTATTATCTTGATAACAATTATCTCATATTATCTTGCTCATATATTTATCTTTTATTCAATACTGAATCCCTTGCACATATCAGTGCCTAGTATTTAAATATTCAATAATTATTCATGTGAAAAACTAAATGCAGGCAATGAGTGTTTATGATTTATGTAATTTTCAATACACATCAGAAACACAACAATTGCGAAATCATTTGCCTGGAGGAAACCAATTCATTCTACATTTCTGAATAAATTTTAATTAAAAATGGACTGCTACTATCTTAATAGCACAATTTCCTTAAACAAGCTAAGGTATTTTTAATCTGAATCTTTTTGAAGGATATAATGATATACAAAATGAGTATGTTTCTGTTTCCACAAATAACGTATTTTTTAAAGTAACAAAACTACTGTGTGGGAGACATTCCATCTTCTGACTAGTTAAACACTTTAAGGGATAACATGCTGAAAATCCTTAAGGGTAACTTACCAATTTTACATTAAAAACAAGCCTATGATAAAGAAAGTCTGTATAAGAGAGACAAACAAAAACAAGCTATAAATTAGGCCACTAGACTTACAATAATATTTTTCCAAGACGCTTTTATAATTTTTGGCTCACTTCTAAGCTAGGAATATAAGATGTCCCAGAAGATTAACTGAGTTTAAGAATTCAACCTCTGGCAGGGTCAAATGGAATGTCCTTTGTGATCCTGGCTAAACATTTACCCTAACACTCAAATATGGACCAATCCATTTATCTATGTTTATACTTTCAGTGTGACATGAAATACTTTCTTTTCAGCTAGACAAGGTATTAAATTATTATTTTCATTTACACCTATTTCAAGTTATAAAGTCATATACTCAATTCTCTTATCTTGATTAGGGAAAAATTCTTTATTTACCTAAAACTCTCTTTCTAGTAGTTCTCTCATTTCTGTTGTTATTCTAGAAATTTGGTTCTTGGTGGAAAATAGCACATTCACTCTATCCACACAATTAATCTTCATGAGAGTTTTATTCTATCTTCTTTCAAACATCATCTTTTGTGATCAATAAGGAGCTATTAGGTATAGGAAAGCCTATACCTAGTTTTTTGTAGAGGCCAGAGACAGTCATAAATGGGACTGATGTCAGGATGATGAAATCACTGCAGTATCTGAAGAACTGATGCAGTAAAAGGCATTTTAATATCTTATGAAGTAGAGCAGAAATTAGCATAAATAAATCCTAGAATTATTTTTAAAAGTACTTGGCAGGCCAAATTTTAAATAGTAATCAAACACTGACTAAAATTAATGTTAGTTTCTCCAAATTATCAGGCAGATGTCCCAGTCAATGGTAACTTTAAAGTGACATGGAAAAATTAAAATAGAACCTTGAATTCAGGTAAGATCCTTCAGTAATCATTTTCACATGAAGGCTAATTCTAGGTTGTGCCATAGTCTAACTGATCTTATATGTTACTTAAGATGTTATGATAAATAATGTAACAGTTCGGGGGGGGCGGAATTAAATAGGGGGCTTTGTCACATTCCACACTCACCTTTTAGTAACCTCACAGAATTAAAAAGGTTTCCCAAATGAATGTCAAGATAATTATTTATTTTACCCAAGTAACATTGTAACAAGTCTTAGATGGCATTGTTACCGGCCTCAAGGAAACAGAACACAAGGTACAAAGCTAAGTTAAAGGCAACTTTATTACAATACTTTTCCAAACTTCAAAATGCATTTAGTATTGCATTTAGACCTAATATATAATACATTATATTACAAGACAGAAAGCATTTCTGGTCAGATATTTAGCTTGAATGTTTTGCTCAAAACAGAGCTTCCTAAGAATAGCAGCAACACACAATAGTGTATATCACTGAATAAAACGTTTCTCTGATGTCTCATGAAGAATCATTCATATTGCAGTTTATTTTTGTTTATTCCTCTGATTTAGAAACAAAGCAAAGCTATCTTTTCTATGTCTTACTAGTTAATGCCTAGAGGTTGTCTATATCCTAATAATATCCACCAGCTTAGAAATATTTCCTTTGGTAGAAAATATGATTTTTAAAAAAATTAACCAAACCAAACAAACAGCATATTCTTCCCCATTGCAAATAGGGGCAGAATTCTCTTCTTTCCTTTTTGGGGAGCCAAATCTCGGCTTCCTCTTCTTCATCTAGCCATCCTATATATTACCTGCTTTAAAAGATACCTAAGTCTATAATGAAATCTATTCTAATAAAGTCTTCTAGTTTTAATTCACAACCACTCTGAACATTATGTAATAATGAACTTAAAAGTAATCTTGGGAAATGTAATACCATAAAGGAACTATTTTCCAAATTAGACAAGGACATTATTTGCTCACCCACCTCTGCTTCACACGACCAAACCAATTGAGCTTACAAACAAAGAATTCCCTTTCCAAGGTTACTACCCCAATAACAATGGAAACATGTAAATCCACTGGCTAGATCTATTCCCTTCACATACTCTCTTGGTTTAACGTCTGTGAGATACCGACTAACACCATACATGTGCATCCTCCTCATTTTCACAACAGCAGAAATGGTTAGAAAAGTACAGAAAAGCTTCTATTGTTTCCATAAGGCAAATTTAATACAGATTTTGCTACGAAATTGGAAAAAAGAAAAAGTGAATGAAAAGGTATGTGCTGGCTGCTTGAGGGGGCAAAGCTCATGAATCACTGTACGTTAAGAGCACGTGCTGAAACTTCATGGTGCCAGTCACGTAATTTTGTGTATTTGGGGCTAAAGACGTGAAGGGGTATCTTTTCCCTGTGGAAACAGAAAAAAAGAAAAAAGAAAACAAGAAAAGTGATAGAAGAGTCATAAGAAAGAGCAAGAAAAAGTTTCTAAACTTCGTTCATCATGCAGAAAACATGCCTTATAAAGCTTAATTTCACATAGCCGTTTTATTTAATAGCAAAAGATTTTAAGGGTAGAGCACTTTTAGAAATACAAAAATTAATCTATAGAGCCCTCTTGAAAACGTCAATTTTTATGCCCAAAATAAAGTGACTACAAGATCACATGAACTCATTCAGAGACAAGAGTGTTAGCAAGCAGCCCAAATACACCCTTCTGCCCATTTATTTCAACACTAAAGAGAATAAACCTTAGATATAAAATCCAGATAGTATCTACAAATAATAAAATCTGTAAGTTGTACATTTAAGTTCCACAAAAGCCACCACAGTTAAATGCTTAGCCTCTAGTTGCAAAGACAAAATGCCATACCGTTACACTTGAAAACATAAACAACAAACTGAGACCATTCACGAAAGAAAAGCATTCAATTTACCAAAATAAATGGACAACTTACTTTGCCTTCTTTGTATTATCAGTTTCAGATTCTTTCACTGAAATATAATAAGCAATATTCAATATTAGTTTGCTTTTAAAACTAAAATCACTTAAGCCAGAGATATCATCAATCCATGTGCTACAAGAATTTTTTTTTAAAAAACATGCACTATCTGACTATTTAGTAAGGGGCACAGACCTCTTTCCCCTTAGACTGTCAAATTAAAAAAATGACATTAGCCAACATAACAATAGCCATCTGGTGTAAATGAATCAAAATTATACCTATTTTTTTCATCAGATCAGCAAAAAACATATTTTTTGGTGTGCCACAGAATTTTAGTAACTAGTTCATGCATGCCATGAGTTGAAAAACGGTTGAAAATTGCTAACTTAAGCAATTACATGTACCAATCCACACCAAATGGTCAAGCTGCACAGAGCCACTAAAAAAAAAATCCCGTGTCATCTTGTCACTGGTTCTTTACTACAATCAGTACCATTACTGCTACTGCTTCTACACTTTTCAATGTAACTCTCCTGGGCTTGGTTTCTTATTTACAATACCCATATTATGTATGGCATGATTCAAAAGCAAGCTGTCTCAGGAAAATTACTGTTTTCCAATAACTGTCTGTCTAAATGCTACTTCCCTGTGGCAAAGAATATCCATCTACTTGAGTGCCTAGCTATTCACTTACGATGTTCAGTCCCAGTGATCTGGGCCAGGATTCGGAAAGAGCGAGACTGAGTCGTGCCAGTCCTCGGATGCCAGTCTTCAGTATCCTCGATCAGCCTCTTCTTGCTGGCATCGCTGTGAGTAGGTATGTGATAAAACTCTGTATTACGCTCCACAATGTGTTTTCTCGGTGGGCTACGATTAGGAAGAAAAAATGAATGAAAAATTTATGATTATATTAAGGATAAATACCCTCTGCCAAATTATTTATAATGTACACATTTAATCCTCAAGTGTTCCTTTTATATATTTTGTTTTTGCAAGCATACATAGTTTCGATTATTTCTTTAAAAAAGGGCACCCTTCTAAAATAAAATGGGCTATGTGTTTTTTTTTAATTAGGAAAAAAGGGTACATCTATGGTAATATAAAATATCTATTCAACAGAAAGGTTACCGTTTAGGTGGGATTTTCCTTTTTAAGTGACAGAAGAAGGCAGCAGAAGAGAGATTTCCAAAATGAAAAGGAAAAGAAAAGATTAAGAAAAGAAGGAAACAAGAAATTAAAAAGTCTATAGAAGTTAAAATAAAACAATTTGAAATTACGTACTTGTATTGTTCATCTAATGCCTAACAAAGCATAGATAGGGATGACATTCCCAATCACTGCTAAATATCAAGATGCTGCTAAAATGTATTAGCTTTCACAGAATTAAATGATCGTCTTCACCAGGCCCGGGAACCAAGAATGGTTGAGTACAGGCTAAACCAGCAATTCCAAACACAGTTTTAAAATGGGACAGAAGTGTTATTTTCTAGTTTTCTCATTCATATGTACAGACAACTATCCCTCATCCTTAACAGACTGCAGAATCAGCATACTGAAGAAGAGTATATCAGAAACCAATGAAAGGTTTATCAAAAAACCCACATATAAATCTTGGCTCTCTGATTTTCCAGATGTGTGATTTTGTACAAGTCGATCTCACTAGGCCTCAGTGTTTTCATTTATAAGACTAGAGTATCACACACAAAGTCACATTGCTCTGAGGATTACATGAAATAATATATGTGAAAGGGATTTGTAAACTATAAGAGTTTGCTAAGAACAGTCATTTTTCTCTTAACAAAACATAAACATTGGGGACTTTACAAGTATATTATTTTTAACACTTTAACCTAATATTCAACAAAGCCTAAACTTTTTTAAAATAGACATTTTTTAAAATTAGAAAAAAAAAGGCATAGATTACTTTGTAACCACAGACCGGGCAGATATAAATTCCTAAGCAGACAATATTTCATCTTAGGCAGTTACTTGAATAACTTTATTTTAGTTATTAAACTTACAGTTTTAAATTTCTCTATGATTAGTGATTGTAATAGTTTACACCTAAATGGTGCCAATTTCAGGCAAAAGACTATTTTATCATCTATAAAAGGTTTAGTCTATAAAAATACAAAACAACAGTGTAAGATTGAGACACCAAGAAGAATAAAATGACACCAGCTAAAAATATATTTTAGCTGAGTCTCACTTGCAAAAAGTAGTAATACACCTTGGACTCTGTGACATTCACCACAGCAAAGGTCTTGTGTTAAATGACATGAGTTCCTGAACATTTACTTAGTATTTTCTGGCTTTGAAACTCTAGACTCTGGTGACTATGATTAAAAAAAAGAATAATCTCAATGATTTGATTTTATTTTACTTTTAAAAAATACATCTTTATTGATTTCAGAGAGAGGAAGGGAGAGGGAGAGAGAGAGATAGAAACATCAATGATGAGAGAGTCATTGATCGGCTGCCTCCTGCACACCCCCAACTGGCGATGGAGCCCACAACCCAGGCATGTGCCCTGACCAGGAATCAAACCTCGATCTCCTGGATCCTAGGTTGATGCTCAACCACTGAGCCATGCCCAGCCGGGCAGTGATTTTATTTTTCAAAATGTATTTGGGATAGAATATAAACTTAACTAGCAAGAGCAAATAATTTATTTCAAAATATAGATATTAAAAATTAGCAGGTTTATTCAAATTTTTAAAAAATACTGAACAGGGCAGGTCTGAACTCTGACCTACATCTCCAACACAGATAAACACTGTGTATAATGCTTTTCTATCTCCCTAAGGTTTGGCTTTATTAAGTTTTTCCACTGCAGAGGTGTGGGTGCTGTACACACACCCACTGATTCATATGAAGTTCTCTAACATGGAAAACATGTTTCCTGGGCTCCTTAACATATTTGAAAATTCTTGCAATGAGAGGATATTAAGAAAATTTGCTGGTGGTGTTAAGTTGAAAGCAAAATGGGAAGTTAACAGAGAGACAATGATGAAAATCACAGAAGGAACCAGTGATTAGGTACTTACACGGTGCCAGGGTTACTGAAAGAGAAATAATACACACACACAAAAATGTGATAGAGTAGAGAAGACATTGATGTTCC
This sequence comes from Miniopterus natalensis, assembly GCF_054644295.1. Classification (NCBI taxonomy): domain Eukaryota; kingdom Metazoa; phylum Chordata; class Mammalia; order Chiroptera; family Miniopteridae; genus Miniopterus; species Miniopterus natalensis. Next base: position 147,994,423 of record NC_142081.1, read on the forward strand.
CAGGATGATGTAAAATCGACAAAGACGAGGCCAAAAAAAGAAGAAAAGAACAAAAATGAAATAACAAAATTCAAAGCAATGAATTTACATGAAGATGTTACACAAAAATCATGCTTCAAAATTATCATGTCAGCACAAACAAAAGTGAACAAATGTTAGTCAAAATTTTGTTCATTATTATTATTTGGACAACAGTCTTATCTGCGTTTTTGTTTGTTTCCAAAAACACTGAAAAATACTTTATATATCAATGCTAGTTGAAGCCTCAAGTTACTAATGCCGAGAGAAAGGTCCATTGTTCAAAAAAATTTCTAGGCTTTTATAAAATTCATTTTAGCATGAATCTAAATTCCTACTATGTTCCTAACAAAAAGCACAGAATAAAATAATTATTAGACGTAAGATGTAGAAACTAATTGTTTTAGAATCATTTTTAAAATCAGAGAGAATAAGAGAAAAATTGCTCTTACATAATATAAGTAATATATAGTAATTGCAAGTGTAATCACACATAATTATCCTGAATCAGGAATGATGCACTATTTGAAAATTTTCTTATTTTTTAAATGCAGTAATTATGATGAAAAATACAGGAAGCACAGGGGGAGGGGGGTCATAAATAATGGGCTATTATTCAATCTTCATACTCTCCCCTGCCCAGCACTACCACTACCCTCATTCACAAGCAAGTCCCAGTAAGTTTAGAACTGATTTGTAGGAACTCCATAGTTCTGTGTTATCAGCAACCTAATTTACCCAGAAAGGCATGTCTAATATAGTAAAGGAACTAGGTTAACAATATCTAAAGAGGGAAAACCTCAAAACTTAATTCGCTCACATAACCTGTTAAGTACAGAATCATAAAAAGCTTTAATAACCCTTGAACAAACAACATGGTGGTTAGGTGTGCTGACCCCCTGCAGTTGAAAATCCACGTATTACTTTTGACTTCCCCCAAACTCTGTAGTTCCCTGGCATCCTCCAGGGATTGGTTCCAGGGGTCCCTTCGATACCCAAATCCACAGGTGTTCAAGTTCCTTATATAAAATGGTGTAGAACAATGCATACAGTCGTCCTTCTGCATCTGTGGTTCCCAACCATGGATCAAAAATACTTCTTTTGATCCATAGTTGGCTGAAATCGATAGATGCAAAACTCAAAAGAGTCAACTGTATGTTTATTGAAAAATTCTGCACGTAAGCGGATCTGTGCAGTTAAAACCCATGTTGTTCAAGGGTCAACTGTATATTCATATTCCATTAAGGACAGAGGAGATAAAGTATAAACTCTGGTTTCTCAAAACACTGTTGAATCAATTGTTCTGCAATAAAGGTTTAGTCAGAGTAACTAATAATTCATCATAAACATAGTAAGAATAACTGCCAACCAGTTTTAATACTAAGACTGTGCAATGTGGCTATATTTCCAAACATCAGAGTCAGTTTCATAAACTCAAGGAGGGCTGAGTTTCACTGAATGGGGGTGAGACACAGAGTACGTTGATCTCAATAATTTACCAGTATTTATTATTCGCTAGCCAAAATGCCAAACATACCCTCCTCTGGCTTTCTGTTTTAAGTAGCAGGGAAGCAGCTTTTCAAAATAAACTCCCCACAACAGAACAGATTTTAGATATATATTTAAACATAAAGTTTCGGGAAATAGCTTTATGTCAATATGAAGTTGGGGAGTATGTTCTACAGTGTGGTGAGGATCAGCAAATGCATGGTTGAATGGTTTCAACATAAAGATGCCGATTTGAATAAGCCAAATACTTTCATGCATTTTAGAAAATTTGCCCAAGTGAAACAGCCCATCATACACCACAGTGGCATTTGTGCCAATGTGACAGCCATGACCTGGCTTTTTACCCCGGCTGTGCTGCCCACCTCCCTCTGCCCTGAGCAAGCTGCAATCTACAGGAAGAAGTCTCTTTTCCTCAACAAGGAAATGGATTACAACTTCTCCCTCTTTCAGACTTGCTGTAAGGGTGTATGTTTAACATATTTATTTGAAGGCATCCTGAAACTATACAAATACTGGTGTGTTGTTAGGAGAAATCCCTCCAATGCTCAATACAAAAAAGTACTATCAAGCCCAACTAGTTTAGGCACACTGTGTACTCATATAGCCTCAATTCACTCAATTTATCCTCTAGTCTATAATCATTAAAAACAAGTAAGAATTCAAAGTAACAGAAATAAGCCCAGTTCACACAAACAGATGATACAGAGGAAGGCACGCCAAAATTTGATTTAAAAAAAATGTAGGCTCCAATTTTAGCTGTAACACTTACAAGCTGCTTGATTTGAGAAAATTAAGTAACTTCTCAGCATTCAGTTTAAATGAGCATTAAGTTGCATAATGCATTTAGGAACACCTAGCACAATGCATAGTAATACCTAATTAATTAATTACTCTGAAACTTAATCTTAAATACATACTTAACCTAAATGCTTAAATCTCTTTTTCCAAGGCCCATTTTCACACTTTTACAAGTCAAACTGTTTCATTGGAATCTAGCAACTAGTCAACTAGCAACTTTGTGCATAAGAATTTAACTTTAAAGAGACAAACAATAAATCAGGCTTTGGGGATTTTTCACCAGTTTATTGGTGTGCAATATTCCTTGTGTATATACCATAAAACTGTTCAGTTAGTGAGACCACAGCCACACTGGAATGTAGTAGTTGCTCTAGTAAGTCAATAGTTAACTCTCTTGAGTGTGTCTGAGACAGATATTCCATATTTCTAATTCAACTCTCTTAGAGTAATGATGATGAAATTCCACCACAAGCTCAGAAATGTCGTAACACAAAATTACTTTAAATTCTCATCTAAGGTGATTTTAATCTATTTTTAAAGCTAGTAATCACCAGCCAGTTTACTGTTAATACGAACAAATAGAATAGCAAGGTTTTTAAGTTATACCACAGTGGCTTCCAATGTCTGTGCCAACTACCTGTGTCACTTAATAAGTCGATAATTATCTCTCAACTAATTTCAAAGGTGTATAGGCTTTATCATCCGGTAACACACAATTGCACATAAAGAGGTCTAAACCTTCCAGCCACATTGTTTGAAAAATCAAAAATGTTCTTAGAGACTTTACCTGAAAACACTTGTTTTGTTAGATGAATTTGGAAATCAACTCAGTATCATATATGTCAGTCACTAGTAGTACATGTTTATGCTCCCTCCTCCACTTTTACTTTTTGTCTCCTAGCAGGCTAGACTGATACACATTACATTCCCCAAAGCACTGCCTCTTTTAAGCCATTACACAGCAAGCCCCACATATATTTTATAACAAAAGTCAAACACCCAATATTTATTACCATAAAGCAATTCACCACCACATAGCAATGCAAACCAAATTCAATGAAAAGACTAAATGTGGTTATTCTAAATTATAGCTGTTTTGCAAAATTTAACTTAATTTTGCAAAATTGGGCACTCATGCTGTTTACTCATATATAAATCACCATATTTCCTCTCCAGTAATGTGGATACTAACTTTGTCACTTGTGTTTTCTGCAAAGAGAAAAGCATTTTAAAATATTACTACCATATCATTATATTTTGTATCTTCCAAGGCCAGGCTCTTCAAAATACCATATAGGAACTGTTAGGAAAAACTGCAGTCCAACAAAATTGAAATTAATAGAGGACAGAAGAAAGACTTACCTCTTGAAAGCAGTGGCACATTATAATGCAAGGGCACATGGAAAGGGAAAAGTTAAATCACTTAAACTACTAGATGCAAAATAGTTTCTCTTCCAGTCTGGAGTATAAAGTCCCATTTTGCTCTAAGTAGAATATGAAGAGTGGTAAAAAAGTAGCAAGCCAAGTTTTAAAGAAAGATTAAAAATTTCTTCCTTCAAGTGCCTTGTTCATTATTATTTATAAGGAACAGGAATGCTTACATCATATTATTAAGAAATATTCTGAAACTATCAACATAATCATAGATTTCATACTATCAGAATGGGTAACTATTTCTCAGTAATGATGCATAATTCATAAGCTCTTGTTTGTGTCTTATGTTCACTAATCCTATATAAATTTGGGTGGGATGTTTATCAAACTGGCAAATTAACTAGTTACTTTAAATCACTTAAAAACTAAGATCTCTTGCTTTGAGGAAAAAGATAGCATGCACTGAACTTTATATCCTTCTGAAGTCTTAAATTTTTGGTTACTGGCATATATTACCTTTTAAATAAAAAGAAATTAATAGAAAGTAACAACTCTCAACTTTGAAAAATGTTTTGTTGCAGATCTTTTGTAACATTATAAAAATATGAAAAACTTAATAATCACATAATAAAATGTCTGACAAAGATTAAAAAACACACAACAGTTTGGCACCTGATGCAGGAAATGCACTGATCAAAATCACAAAACACCTACTCTTCAAAATGACATACCGTTGACAAGTAAAGTGTGTGATTTATTTTTTATTTCTCTAATCTAAATGTAGTAAGAGAAAGGGCACTGCAAATTTGTTTTAGAATTTTAGACACCACACTTTGTTTTCAGAGTAATCAAATTTTCATTGCCCTAACATCTGGACAACATTTGAAATCAAGCTATTTTTAAATACACCCAGTTTGCAAATGCAAAGCAGTAACATGCTTGTTAACGATGCAAAATACATACTGATTGATCCCTTTTCTCCTGAATCTCACCCAGTGCTGGCCACCAGGCATGTGCTCAATAATCACATGATGACTGATTAAGAAGCCACCATGAAGTTCCTATACCTATACCACAGCCTTCAGTTTCAGTTTGAAAATAACACACTTTAAATCATTTCAAGTTGAATCATCTAAGCTATACTTATAAAACCCAAAATTTAAGCTTGATATTTTCACATGCATTAAATTAGTACTTTTCCACAACCTCAATTTGCTTTTACCTCTCCAGTTTTCCATTAAGACTTTCATATAAAATTTCAAGAAGTGTTAATAAGGAGAAAAGATTTTAGCTCAAATACTTCCTTCAATGGACTTTTTTTTTCTACTGAACATGGAATTTAATAAACGTAGTAAACTTCTGCTTTTATTTTTCTGAGGGGCTACATTTGACAGGCAGCAACTGTCTTTTCAGAATAACTGCTTCGATTACTCTAAAATCTACTGTCTTAAAACATACAAGAAAAATACAACGAAACACGCCTCAACACTACATACTATTTTTCTTCCTCACATGAAAGACTAACACTCGTTGAAGGATACTGATTTTCTGCAACATATACATCAAAACTTTTAAAAGCCACCCACAACCACAGACCGTCCGTGGGCCCGGTGGCTGTTCCTCCAGCCCTCCAGCTCTTTCTCTCAGCAGCATCCTGGAACCCTGCCACCTTTTTCAAAGCCCCACAGTTGCCATGGCGGCAGCGCTACCCTACCCAAAGCACAGTCCCTTCATTACATGAATTACCATTCGGAAGGGATTATCTCAGAAAAGACCTATCCACACAATTATTTTAATTATATTTTCCTGGGAACTGGCACTGGTAAAAACCATCAGGCATGCAGATTATTTCCCTTTGTTTTCCTTTTAAAGTAAATTTTTGCCACAATAAATCTGATCAAAATGAGTTTACAAGAATGACTGGCTTAAAAAATGATCACTGAATTCAAAAAAGAATAAAATGACCATCTATAAATAAGGCTGCTGAAAACAGACTTCAAAAGGTAAAAACTATAAAAAATAGATTTTCAAAAACTTCTTACATTATATATTTAGGGCCCATTGCTTTAAATCCATTCATTTTAGAAAAATCTTTACAGTGAAAATATTCTTTAATTTGCTTCTAGTATTTTATAAGCATCCCTTGACATTACTGTTTGCTTTTAAAGACTTAATTCTAGCATAAGCTTACCTGAAAAGAATGTTGCTTGCTATTGAACCTAAGCTATTGCATCATACATAGACATGAGTCAATACTAAGTTTGTTTCCTATCTTCGTAAGACTAATTCCTAGAAAAAAAGCTTCTTACAAACTCATTTCCTCTCTCCTTAGGGTGCAATATGTAAGCTGATAAACTGACACAACTGCAACCACTCTGTTTAAACTTTTGGTGGCTAATAAAGGGATGGAAAAATTGAAGAAAGATACAAGATTTGCCTTGCATTATAAGTGCCAGCTGCTCAGTGTGTTGTGCCAGGACTTGGAGAAAAAGAGTTACAGCGTATGTTACATGGTTCATAACATGTCAAAATGCATAATTAGGTTTTGATTAACCTATAATTGCCTTGCAGAAAGTGCTATATGTATATAATATAAAGCTACATGCTAATGAAGCAAATAAAACTTCATCTCCCTTCCTTCAAAGAACAGCTGATTTTAGAGGGATTTAGATTGTTTCCTGGAAATTGCCTGAAAGACGAGTTTTGATAAGAGCAGAAAGCACCCTTGGCCACCTACCCATTTTGCTGTTTACTGTCACCCTGGGATCCTCTTCTCTGTCCCTCTGCTAGCTCCTGAGCAGTCTCGGAACACACGCTGGTGACTGTGGGCTGCCGTGGGACATTAACTGCAGGTTTACCAGCGCTCAGTGCAGGTGAACGCTGGTCAGCACTAAGATTGGCATTAGCATGCAGTCCAGATGCAGCGAATGGGGGAGAAGTGACAGCAGCCATGGTTGGAGGGGAAGCATGTGATGAGGTGGTTGCATGGGCTGGGGTGAAGGCGGACGATGGTGATGGGATGGATGTGACTTTTGGTGAAGACACAGAACCAAAGGGCCGTGGTGCCTTATTGTAGGCCATGTTGGTTGTGGAAGTGACTTTGGATACAGCAGGAGATGTAATGGGTACAGGTTTAACTACTTCTTTAGGTTCTCCCTATGTAAAATAAAAATAAACATACACAAGAACACACCAAATACATGCAAAATGGATTCACTGAAAAGAACACAGCTTGTTTTTAAAAAGACGAACACAATCATGTTAGCAGCTCAAACTTTATATGTTTCCAGATAAAAACAATTAAGTTGATATAGTATAGCATGCATGCTAACTGTTCCCAACATGCATAACACAGATGCACACATTGCATACATTTTTTTATAAAAATGAAAGGAGTTTCAAAATATTTAGAAAATGGAGCAGGAAAGCTATCAAAAAGCCTAAAGGCCATCGTAAGTGTCAACTTAGACATATTCCAAAGGAAAAAACTTTAAATTCCTCACAATAAATAATACATTGCTAACCAAAATATTTATCTTAAAATATCCAGAGTCTCAATTATAATTCCATCTCTCAAACATGTTTAATTACTCTCCAGAGTACAATCATTTGATTCATGCAGAAGCAGCAGGACATTTCTAACTCTTCACTTAAAAAGAGTAAGATTGTTTTCATCTAACTCAGAAATGTGCACATTCTGATTATTTTGAATCGAGAAATTTCTTTTTTAAAATCAACATAAAAATGAACAAATGAAAATCAATCCTTTTCTTGTCCTGTAATCCATCAGTTTCTCTCTCTGAAATGTTTTGAGATACCATTCAGGGAATAAAAAGGAATAAAATTCTTTCTCTTTTCCAAAATAAATATTTAGTAGTTACACGAGGGGCGAAAAATGACCTTAGACATTTCTTCACTGCTACCAGCCAAAGAAAAAATAACTAGTAATAAAGATCAACTTCTCCTAAAATTAACAGAATTTGTGCTTACAAATTCTTGTTCCAAAGCAAGTATAAAGTTAAAAAAAAAATTAAAGAAGAAATCCCTACTCACCCTACCATCCTGAAATAAAAGCAATCAAAAGTCTTTAAAAGCATACAATGGCAGCTCTGTTAAGTCTAATTTTAAGAAAACAGAGGCAATCAAAATTAATCTTATAAAAATTATAAAGCTAACTCAGGGAGGAAAAGTAGCTTATTACCTCAGCAAATCAATAAAATAAGTAATTTGATAGAAAGGCACAAGTAAAATTAAAGAGAAAACCCCAAACAGCATAAAGCAGATGTATATGAAAAATGGTTTGGGGCAATTTGAGGGTATATATGAGAGGAAAAAGGGCATCTGCCAATAACCTAACCCAAGAATACCTGGAAAATAGAATTTAAAACTTATTAACATTAGGAATAAAATGTAATTCAAGACTTGTAATATTAATTTTCAGCAAGCACTTATGATGTTTAGAATATGTGAATAAAAACAGGCAAATTAAAAATGAATGTAAACATTTTGGACATAAGTTACTGATAATATATGGAACAGGAAAAATTTTTTTTAAAATACAGGTATAATTAGAGAGATGGTAATTCTATGTGTGTTGATTTCCACTTTCCGTTCATCTTTAAAGGAAAAGAACTGTGCGGAAAATCGTACTGAAACTATAAATTGTCAGTATAGGCTGAGAAAGGAACGGAAATTACAGTAGTTCCGGGGAGACTATCAAATGTGCCCTCGTGATAGTAGATTAGAAACACACCTTTTGAACAGGAACTGGTTCAGGCCTGGATGTAGCAGATGCTCTGGGGAGAGAAAAGAGAGGGGGAAACACATGAACTTCTACAAACTTGCAAACTTATTAATGGAATTTATATTATTATATACTTTAATATACTAAATCATCAGAATTTACAGTTTCATAACTCATGATTTTAACTATTCACAATCTACTAATTAGCTTATGAAACTCAAATGCTGCAAGATCCAATAAAACACCCTTACACACGAGCTCTCTACACACTCAAATGAGGAAAGACAAACACCAATCATGTTTACTAACACACTCATGTTTAATCCTTAAATTAAGGGTATTCCCTATCCAAAAGGACAAAGGATAATAAACATGACTTTTTTACCCTTGGATGGTTCCTGAAACATCTCATCTAAATCATCAATAGTATCTGCTTTTCCCCCTAACATCCATGAATCCATTCATAGGATATTGGCCTCTCTGTGAAGATACTGAATAAATTCTGGTTGCACTGAACCACCAAATGAGTATTTATTTTGTATTCATATTCTTAACTGCATATGCAAGTGTATTTGTTATGCTAAAACCAAACTGTAAGTTCTTCCACTTGTCTATAATTTCAGTGAAGGTGATGACCAGGTCCCATTTGTGTCTGTCACTACTGTGCCTGGCATGAAAGTGGTTATCAGCAATGAGTGTCAAAAGGAAAGAGCAGGAAAAGACAAAAATCCATGCACAGTAGAGACTTGATTATTTCTAAATTAAAATTAATTCTTTTCAATGTATGTTTTTTGTATTTTTACTGTTCCTTTGATTAGCACAGACTAATAGTAGGAATAATTTATTTAGAACAATTATACAATCATGAAAAATAACCTAAATGGAAGCTATCATTATCCTGAATTTTGGACAAGGAACTTCAAAGTCACAGTGAGTAAATTACTTACTAGAATGGAGCTGAGGCCAACAGTTCTTACATACTACAATATACTGGCTGTAGTCAAGGATAGTAACTGATTAGGAAAGTTTCTGATGACTTAAAGGCTATTTACCCAGTATTAAGGTACATGCTATGTTTAATAATACCAGAAGCAGCTTGGCTCCTCTTACATCACACAAGCCTGAGGATAAGTCATGAACTGCAAAATTTAAGAAATGTAACCACAGTAAATAAATAAGTAATCATTTTAAACCACAAACCATGAGATTGTTTTACTTATAGAGAAAGAAGACGCTAGCAAAGGATATTTGGTCTCTGAGCATAACCTAGTAACGAACTCCAAACATTTTTAGCAGCAAGTGAATTTTTCCAATAACTAATTTGGTTAGCTATGGCAAGCACTGACTGAATAATTGGCTAACCAAATGGGAGGCAGAATACATGCCAACACTTGGTTACTGCTATATAGAGTTATACTCTGTGTAGTTGCATAACTTTCCATGTGTACTCTCAAACAGACTTTCCATCAGTACTCTCAAGTTTCTCTTTTAGCTTATAGGGTTATTATAACAAGCAAAGGAAACAAATTCAAGTACAGAACAGTGGAATTTTCCTTTCATTGAAATTTCACAATAAGATGCAAATCACGAAGGATCTATATATTAAAACCATCCAAGGCATTATTAACAGTTTGCCATAATAGAGAGGATGGTATCCTTTTTTTCATCTGGACACTTAAAGGAACATGTAACTCTTTTAGCAACATAAAAATAATTTATGAAAAAGAACATGTTTAATAGTCACTAGGTTTACAAACAGAATAAAATGCATAGATCCTATGCATATGAAAACCAAAATCTTATTTTTTCCAGATGTTTCTTCTTATTTAAACAGTATTAGCAACAACAGCAAAGCCAACATAATGGTTAGTTTTCATTAATTTTGGAATCTAACCTCTTATTTTGTTGAAAAAGCACAGAATAATAAGTCCTAACATACTTTATGGATTGAAAGTTTCTACAAAAATACTGTTTGAAATTTTAAATTAACAAAAAAATTTATAAATCTGAAACTTAAGCTATTTGCCCTTCTTGACTTCTGATAAGGTTCATGCGCTTCTATGCAGCAAAATGAACTAAGACAAGTAGTCAGAGAAAAGAGGGGCAACATGCCCTCAAAATCCCAGAATTGAGCCCATTACACATTCAAAACACAAACATTTTATAGGAAAAACACAGACCTCCTTATAATTAAATGTCAAATAAAATGTTTGACACTAGATGTGATAAAAATTAGTTCTGTTGGTTTAAATATTTAAATAACCACCAAATTAGTCAGAGAATCACTGAATCTTGGAACGTTCTTTAGCGTTACTTTATCACATGCCAATCACATACTCATCTGACCTCAGCTTGAATGTTTCAGGAGTTCACAATTTAAGCTATGTAATTTTTCAACACTTCTGTTTAAAATGGCCTTCATTTTTGTGTTATTTTGCTTTTTGAAGTAAACAGAATAAGTCAACCTGTCCACATTAAAAATATTTGGGGGGAAAATTTTAACACAGAGCATAAGTACATAAAATATATAACACACATTAATTACATTTTAAAAGATCATAGGCTACAAAAATCTTATAAATGTAATTATATATGCTTATGACACAAAATACTGTGGTTCAAGACATTTAGAATACAGGAAAAATTAAATCTGCAAAATTAATAAATACTAATAACACTAGTTTTTTTCATCAAACTTTACTAATTATCACAGAAAAACAAAATAAAAGATCATCACCTTTTACTTTTAAATATGTAAAGATTAGTTTTAATATTAACACACAACGCTTGTGAGAATACACTATATATACGTTGCTGGAAGAACTATGTATCATTATGGTTCTTTTGGAAAATAATTTGGTATTTATTTACAAAAAGCCTTCAAAGAAGCTCATACCTTTTGATATAATAATTACCCTCTGGAGATCTCTATCATAAGACAATAATCTGAAATATGGAAAATATATTCCCGCTTGGTCTGTCCTCATGCAAATAAGGACTCCAAATCCTTGCAGTCTGATTGGTCCAAAAGGCGCTGTTCTGATTGGTCAGAATGGAACCACTCTCATTGGCCAACGAAGATGTTGACAGGGACAAAGCTGTGCAGCTCCAGTTGGATGGGAAAAGCCTCAGTCCTATTCATTGAAATAGGATTCTGGGAATTCCTTTATAAGGACCTGCTCAGATGGCAGAAACACAGTGCAGGCAGGCAGTTCAGTGAAGGCTTCTCCCTGAAGTGCAATTTGTGTGAGAGGTCCCTGCATAGAAATGGTTGCTAGGCTCTGTTTTTTTACAATTTGAGCCCAGTTAGTCACCAGCAGCCCTTCTTAGTAGGTGTCTTCTTTCTCAGGGTCCACATTTAGTAAAGACTTTTAAATAAATAAAGTTTAAAAACTAAGGTATAATTGTTAAAAATTATTCCTACATTTTTCTCTTCAAATCCTGGGAAATATGCAATGGGATAATGTATCTCCCTTTCAACCACAGTGATCATCACAAGTCACTTTTGTGTAGTGTGTATTTCAAACCAACACAGATCCTGGCAATGGCTTAGTGCCATGGACTAAACAATTTGCCTATTGTTCTCTCTTCCCTTAGTATGAAGCCACTGCACAGGAGTAAGCCATAATGGTGAGAGCCTACTGCTTTGGCCCAGTACTATCCTCAGCTCATGGAATTCAAAGAACAAAGCCATCAGTGTGACTAGAACAATCTATTTTGAAAGTTGATTGATTTTTCTAAGAACAGTATCCAAAATAAAAATCCCTGATGCATTACAACCAGTTTCAGAATTTCTGGCTGAACAGTTGAAAGGAATTCTAAGTTATAACCGATTATGTAAGAAACAAGAATTATGATGCCCTGGTTAGAATGGTGTACAAGAAAAATAATGCCATAAATAAGCAATAGCTCTATCAAGGACAAGATTCAAAGGAACCAAGCAAAAATGCATTTTATGAAAGCTCAATGAATAGTGTTATAGTTAAGTTATATTTTTCATTAAGTAATGTATTTTTAATACTGCTTTATAAAGTAACATGTTTTCAGTTAATAAAGTAGCCAAAAAATGTTCACATTAGTGCTTAAGAATGAGGAATTAAGCAACAGAACTAGACTGATAAAGGTTATTCGCTTTACTCATTATGTCTTCGTGAGTCCTTCAACCATATCTAATATACTTAACTCATAAACAATTATACAGAAAAGAGGAGGATTTTTTGTTCATCTTCTGTGAGATGAGTTTTATCTAAGTTTCCCACAGCACGGCCATCTTTGGGCTCAGTGACCTCAGGACCCATAAACACTAGGGTACATCATTAATCACTTTAATTGCAAAGTTGTCAATTTGCAATAACAAAGCAACTCCAGAGGGGGAAAAAGTGAGCACTCAAGTGTGCAAAAGGATGTCTCTTTATACAATTTTCCCATATTTTATTGTACTTCCAGTCAACTTTCCTAAAAACTTAAACCTTAAACATTTAAATCACAAGTATCACTGGGTTTTTCCTATATAATTTGAGAATATGTAAAGATTATATTTTCTATAAGCAAAATTACAAAAGTTACGTATCAGCACCTTTCAGCTTATAAAAGATTGCACTCACCACATACACATGCACTCATACAGTCTCTCTCCTTCACTGTTTGCATCTTCTCTATCTTACAATGGGAACGAATAAAGTACATTTTTCCCTCCAGCGAGAAAGAAAGAACCCAAGCTGGAGAGACTGAAGAGTGGGATAAAAACTGTAAGAAGACAGAGCAAGGGAATTACTGAAGCCCATCTGAGTATCTGGGACCCCCTCTGCTTGTGCCTGGCTGGAAACTGGGTGTGGCTGATGATATATCCAGAGCAGGCAGTTACTACTTGATAATTACTTCCCTTGGTAAGGGCAGCCTTCTATTGTAAAGATCCTTTTCAGGTTGATGGGGTTTGAGAAGAAATTTTCATCAACCAATTCTAAAAGCCAAAGAGGGTGAGAGGGAAGAAAGAAGAAAGATGTCTATAAGCTTCCCTAAACCACATAGTTACACTATTTTCAAGGAGAAAGAAATGCAGAGGGGAGGAAGGGAATAGACAAGGGAATATCAGGCTAAATTTAAAATAATAAAATTATTTTCCATTATACAAATAACGACAGCATCAGCATCAACATTACAGCTACCATTTATTGGGGTCTTACTAGAGGCTCAACACTGAATTAAAGGCCATATGCACAATATATCGCTTAAGTTTCAGAAATAAAGCTGAAAAATGTTAAATATCTTGACCACTAAAATGTTTAACTCTAATGTCTGCATTATACTCCCTCTAATATATCCATCTCACCCAACAAGATTTATCGAATTAACAAATTTTTCCTGCTCTCATAATATGCTTTCTTTTCTTTTTTTAATTTTATTCTTATTATTGACACTATTACAGATGCCCCCATCCCCCCCCCTTTGCCGACCTCCTGGTTGAAATTCACCAATTCAATGCTATTAAGAGCTTCAGAAATGCACACTGAATACTGCTCAATTTAAGTAACTAGATTTGGTGACAGTTTTATGTATTATTTGACTTCACTTGAGATCATCCTTTCATCTGTCCAGTCATCAATAGTATTGAGCCATGAGCACTGTTCCAAGGTTTGAGAATAGAGTGGTAGACAAGTCAAAGAAGGTCTCCACCTGGAATCTACATTCTAATTCAGGAGCAGATAAGGAGCCAAAATTTCACATTATTCTACTTGATTTTAGATTTCATTTTTACTCAACATTTATTTCCACAAGAACATTTATATCAAGGAAGAAAGATTCATCTTTCCATCGTGCCGCATATCCACACTCAGAATAACCTCAGAATCATTTAAGAGGGAAAAAAATGCATTTTTATAATTAGCATTTATAAAATAATTTCTATAAAAAAGAACGTTGATGCAGTTGGATAACATTTTAGATGTGTTCAACATTAAATTAAAGGAATTTCAATGTACAAGATAATTCATTCTTATTTTGGGTAAAATTCTACAATGAAAATACTATTTCAATAAAGGGTTTTATAAGTAATCTATTTTATACAGGGTAGGGCAAAAGTAGGTTTACAGTTGTTCATATGAAAGATAGTATAATAATAAATAATACAAGAATAAACTCTGTTTAGAGAACTCACAACTGTAAACCTACTTTTGCCCCACCTTGTATGTCCCATTGTCAAGAAATGGCAAACTTTACTGTAAAGGGTCAGATAGTCAACATTTTAGGCTTTCTGGGTCTCAGGATCTTGATTCAACTATTTAGTTCTACCATTATAGCAAGAAAAATAACAGACAAAATCTAAATAGGTGAGCATGGTTATATTCCAATAAAACCATGTTTATAAAAACAGGTGGGAGGCTAGATTTGTCCTGTAGGTCATAATTTGCCAACTCCTGGTTTAGATCATTTTATAGTTTTGATTATAACAAACGTTCTGGGAAATAACCCAACATGACCACGGCTCTTTTGGACTCTAAACCTAATATTCATTCTGCATAATGAAAAAACCCCTAATTACAATTTGTTCAGAAATTAATTTAGCTTCTCTTTACTCTTTCTGTAGTTGCAGGACACTACCTTTCAATTCTTCTTAACTCCTCTGCCTCAGACTTTCATGCTACTTGCAACTGAATGATCCATCTAAACTTCCAAACCACCCAGCACTGATAATGAAACTTGATGAAGGGAGAGATTTAATATTATTGGATTAAGGGTAGCATTTAAGCACTATTTTTAACTCTTCTACTCAGCATCTCAGTTCATTTGCTAATAACGATAAAGGCTACTGAAAATGTCTCGAATCTTCTGCTTCTACATATTAGAAACAGAACTATTAGTTATGTGTGTGTTTTTTAAAAAGTCTAAAATAACAACTAAAAGGGATGTACTGTGGATTCTGTAAAAGAAGCTGAAAAGTATGTCTTTCCCATTCTTTTTGACCAAAACTATATACTTTATTTAACATCAGGCATGGATTATAAGACTTTTAGGAAATAAGCAATCTATAACAGAGTTGCATTCTCTGATAGTACTTCATTACTAATATGAAAATAATAGAAACTGCAAAGCAAATAACCAGCCTGTGAAAAATTAGGAGTTCCATTTATATATCTACATTTACATTTTTCTGGCTCTTTCATGACACTATTAAAATGCCATTGAGCAACAAATGTGGTTAAGATTCATATTAGGAGAGTAGATATCAATAACAAACTAAGTACATAACTAGATTTTCACAGACTTCTAGAAAGGCGTATAAAACTAACTGCTTCAGGAAAACCTTGATAAGGGTCAGATGCTGGAGAATAGGATAAAAGTAGTGTATGCAGGCACAATTCATAACCTGATGTTTATCTACCTATTTTTTTCCTTCCTTTTAGGAAATGCATAGAGTCCTAAAGAACAGAGCCTACCTTTCATATTCAGGATTTCTCTTATCCTACTCTTCATAGAGGAATTGTTAAGAAATAGGAGAAATAGCTAAAAGAAGGTTGCAAATCTAGGTTAGCAACAAAATAAATTAGCTACTCTAAGGTTTTCTTTGTTGGTACAATGAAGACAGTATTTTCTCCTTTGCAGAATTTTTTTGAGGACAGAATGAGGTCATGGATGCAACACACCTAGCATGGTGACAGGCACAAAGTAAGCAATGACATGCATTATCTTCCCACCTCTTATGTAGATTTGACCCTGGAGTTCTGGAAATTATCATCTGTTTCTGACTATATACTGTTATATTCAAACCAAATTATCTACCAAGCTAAGTTTGAAGAGACAACAAGAACAATTAATTAGAAATGGATGAGAAAATATAACTTACTGAGAACCTACCAATCGCCAATAATTTCATTTGGCCCATTACATAAATTATCTCATCTATTCTTCCTGAGAAAATAGTACTGTTCTCATTTTATGTATAGGAAAGAAAAGCTAAATTAAGTCAAATAATTTGACCACAATTTAGAATCTGAAAATGGCAGAACCAGGATTTAAACCTAAGCCCTCCAGATACTTTATATGCACTCTGCCTTCTAGGAGTAATATCAAAGTGGAAGTGACAAAAGTAAGTTTGGTAAGAAATTTCGGAGAGAGATGTTTTCAAATAGTTAATAAATATTAATTTTGTATTAACTAATAACTATTTCATTTTCAATCGTGTTATTTATAGACTTCCATCTTTGATTTAATTCCTGTAAACACAGAAGTTACTCACTGGAATACATACATATAGGTATATATGTAGATAATAGATATATTGAGAGTTATGGAATATGATATACGTAAATATCCATCTACCTGCCTGTTTCTCTATCTGTAGAAATTGCACATTTTACAGCTTAATCAATATATATATAAATAAGTTTAAGCTCTTCAGAAAATTCCCAGTCAAAGCTTAATAAATATGCAAAACACTCAGAAACAAGGGCCTTCAATCTATTTTTCCTTATTTTTCCAAAGAAGAGGAGGGTTTTTCCCCACAGCAATAGGAATTCTCTAAGAACTTCATTTCCCAGTAGGATGGGGCTTGAGGTTCCTTAATGAAGATCATCTGTGATGCTAAACTGGTTGTTCTGTGCAAAATAACAACCAGCTTCTGAAATTAGTGACCATGCAGATCCCAAAGACTACATCATAGGATCTTATTGTGGAGTATGTGTCAAGAACCTCACATTTATATCTCCTCTTCCTCGTGATCTTGAGAAAATAAAGAAACTGGAATCATAGTCCCCTTTCACAACTATTGATTGCTGCTACCAATAAGCCAGACTGAATCAGGCTGCAGGTCTGATGAATGAATGTCCTATGATGGGGTGCATACTGAGCATGTAAGATTACACAAATATCCATGGTGGTGTCTTTTCTATTTGGTTTTGGCTACATAGTCACATATACCTAGTCACTGAATATATATCTAAGTACATAAATATACCTACATATATACCTGTCATTGAATAATACATTTGAATCACTCTGTACTTTATAAATAATCACACAGTTATGGTCAGAATCTAGCTCCTGATAACCACCATATGTGTTATATTTGGCCTTGTATATTACCATAAATTATTTTACCCAAGTACCTTCTCATTCGTAAACAATATGTGTGTTTTTCCTTGCCTTTTTTTTAGAGCAACAAAGAGGAAGGGAGAGAGAGAGAAACATCAATTTGTTATTCCACTTTATTTATGCATTCATTTGTTGATTCTTGTATGTGCCCTGACTAGGGATCGAACCCACGACCTTTGGCATATTGAGCACAACTCTGTAACCAACTGAGCTACCAGGCCAGGCCTCTGACCAATATGTATTATACCCAATGTCACTTTAAATTCAAGGGCCCACTGTGCTATATATCTTTCATTAAATTATTTCATTAATTTTTAATTAATTCCCTAAGTATTTATTGACTTACAGCAGGCTCTGTTGTAAGAGAGTGGGCAAAGTAATGAATAAAAGAGACAAAACCCCTAGTTTGAAGGTGCTTACATTCTACTTGGGAAAGGCAGACTAAAAACAAATAAGCAAAGTATGTCACATGGTAATGAGTGCAATGAGCACACTAAAGCAGGACATAGGCAGGGATACATTATTTCATATAAAGGAGTCAGAGAAGGCCTCCATAATAAGATGAAATCTGAGGAGAGACTTGAAGTAGAGAATTCCAGGCCAACCACAGCCAGTGTAAAGTCTCCAAGTCAGCAATGTGCCAACTGGGCTAGAATGGAAGTAAAAGCTGGGAGAACAGTGAGAGATGAAGCTAGAGAGATAAGTGGGAGCCAGAACACGTAAGCTTGTCTTTTACTCCGCCTCCAAGTGTGATGGAAAAGTATTCCTCAACACAGTACTTCATTTTGTAATAAAGTTAAATCCAAATCTCAAATTAAAGAAGATTCAATCTAACAGTGTTAAGCAATAAAGTAGCCTGGATACGTGTTTGAACTGTATACACCTATTTAATAACTAAGAAGGGGGAGAGAGAGGGACTAAAACTTGCCCCAAATCTTAAATATATATCAAGACAAACAAATACGTATGAAAAATAGCAACATGTCTAGTTTGTTCTTCCAAAGTGTAAGATAATGGTCCTGAGGTTCACATTTATAAGCTCTGTCCTATACTAACGCTGTAGGAAAAATTTGCCACTCACTTTTTCCAGATACATCTCTTTGTCGATTCTTGCCTAGGCTAAACACATTAAATTGGAAACTCTTTTTGTAAGTGGGTATTTTTAGGTATTTCAAATAACATTCAAGACAAGCATTCCAGCATTTAGCACAGAGCCTTATTAGGAAAATCAAGTCAGTCTGCTGTCTTGTGGAGAGCAAAGAAACGAAACTTTTTCATTCTTCATAGTCTCAACTTAGGTTTTTCCATTCATTTAATACTTGGGTGGATTTAAGTTTTTCTTAAAATATGGAGACTCAGAGTCAAGGAATGTAAAAATTAATAATTAAATGAGGCTATTTTAGCGATAAAGCCAGACCTATCCTTATAACTTTAAATGAGCTCTTGGCTTCACTTTTTTTAAAAAAAAAAAAACTTTTTAAAATATGTTTTTATGAATTTTTAGAGAGAGAGAAAGGGAGAGTGATTGGGAGATAGAAACATCAATGACAGAACCATTATAGATTGGCTGCTTCCTGCACGCCCCCTACTGGGGGATGGAGCCCATAACCCAGGCATGTGCCCGGGAATGGAACCAGTGACCCTTTGGTTCATGGGTTGATGCTCAACCACTGAGCCACACCACCAGGCTTGGCTTCACATTTAGCAGTTCAGAAGTATAATCTTATCCATCATCCTTATTGCTGATTCTCATTAAATTAGTTAATGAGATGTAATAATAGTATCTAAATCAAAAAAGGAAAACTTAAAGCCAGCAAATGTTCAAATATTTACTCATTTTTAAAAGTTCTCATATTATTTGTGATTAACTTCACATTTATACTATCAGAGAAAGGATTGAAACGCATTCAATTGGTTTTTTTATTTATTAAGAAACTTTACTTTTGCAGAAACTAAATTTTGTTTCTAAGACAATACTTTTTATATTTCTGATTCATAATTTAATGGATCTTGTAAAATTTAATCTACATTAGAATTCCAAAGCATTCTAATGTTTTAAGAGTATTAGTATTTTTAAACAAAGGAATGATATAAAACATTATAAATTATATTTTCTACTCTAATACCTCTGTCATTTCAGGAAGAATATCTGAAGTGTAGCAAATCAGCAACGCATTCCACTTATTTTACCAAAAGGTAAGCTTATTATCCCGAGAGAACTAATTCTCTCCACCACTGCTTGAATCTAACATTAGAAAATGACCCTGGGACACTGCTTCTTAACAGTACACAACTCACAACGTGTGACTCACCACACAAGTTCAACAACACCCAAACCAGTCTACAACACCTTGCAATGAGACAAATCCACTGATCAAAAGCTTGAAAACTGTGGCTACAAAATTTTCTAAATGCTTATCTCAATTTCAGTACTTACCTCATTATAGACCAGGAACAAACAGTTCAAACTGGCACCAGTGTCCAGGGACAACAACTTTTTATCACAATATATAGTCAGAAATATATTTTTTATATCATGACCTACATAGTACAAATAGGAACCAATAAAAAATATTTTCATGTGCAATCCATTGAAATATATTCTGTTCTAGCCCATCTCTTTTACAAAACAAAAAAGGGGAGATACTAGTCCTGCCTCAAACTAAACGTACAATAACACTAATCTTGACTTAAAGCCAGAGATCAGAAGGGTCTGGAAGCCTAATAGGTTATGTAATAAAAATGAGGGCTGGCTAATAGTGGTCATACAATAATTGCTCACTAAACTGAAACAGCCCACCCACAAAACAATATTATACTATTTTTAACCTTTGAAAAAGATTGCATTCTATAATAGTCTCAAAGGCACAAAATAAACAAACCTAGCAACAACAATAGTTAACACTGGGTTCTGGCTAGGACACGTCTATAAAGTTCAACCTCACCAAATTTGGTTTTGACAGAATTATAATCAGTGAGAAGAACAGAAGTGCTGATCATAGATTACTACATACATGATTCTAACAATGATATCCTCTAGGCAAGTACTTATAAACTGAACCAGATAACAAGAGATTTTCCCTATTTGATAATGCGTGAAAATTTAGAGAAGCCAAACACTAATACCTAACTCTTAAGACAATCTGAAATGTATTACATTCTTCAGTGGGAGAAAAACACATCCTCTTATCTGATGGCTCCCTCACATTAGTGCTAAGCCTCCCCTAAAAGATCTCTAGAGAATGGGAAGAGAAGATTCTTATCATATTTACTTTCTCTTTTATTAGACTCAAAGAAGGACCTGAGACCTCACAAAGAATTAGAACTATTTCACAGAAAAACATACAATTTACTCTATACTGGGATCTTAAAAAGAAAAAACCCCACACTATTTAAATGAAAAAGCATTTATGTAACTTTGCCATCAAAGTTCCCGATTGCTTTCAAGATAACTATAACTCTTTTCTTCCATAACTATTCTGATATTTAGCTCTTTGGGCTGCTTTTCTAAAATGTTCTTGCTGAATACCAACAGAGAGATCTTAATTAAAAGGACTGTCTCCTAATTAGAGTTCCCTAGTTGGAATGGGCTGTCCAGAAAGATGTTCGCACAAGAGCTGTATCACTGTCTCAGAAGTTCTTTCGTAGGAGAAGGTCCCTTCAAGCTCAGGGGAACATGAACACCTCTATAACACAGTTTGCTTCATACAGTATTCTTTCCCACTCTGAAAATCTGTCTATATTAGCAAGTTCATTTCTCTTAGGAATGTATTACTTATAACAAGGTGGAAGAGACTCAGAGCAGACTGGCAAATAAGTCACACACTAACATTGGCCTCAAGAGTGAGCAACACATAGGTAAATTTTTAAAACTCACCTAAGTCTTAGCCTGGTCACTTTGATAAGCAGAGTAGCCCCTAGAATGTTCAGTATCTCACAGAGTTAAGAGCAGATTGTCCAGGTTCTAATCCTAGCTCCTCCATTTACTAGTTATTCAATCTAGAGCAAGTGACTTGAGCTCTCTCCCTGTTTCTTTACCTGTAAGATAAGAAGAATAAGATCTGTCTTATAGGATTATTGTGAAAACTAAATGGGAAAAGTCCATAAGGCGCTTGGAACAGTGCTTGCCATAAAAATAGACACTATTATAGTATCCACCATCCTCCATGACTGAACATAAATGGTAGTTATAATCTTCTAGGCTCTAGGCCTTTATGAAAGAGAAAAGTCTAACATTAAACAAGACATAGTTTTGTGAAAGCCACCTCAGCAGTCTCATTTCAGAAAAGGCAGTTTTTGGCTACCATAATAAATGGGGGAGAAATTAAGTAATGGTAAATGGGAAAGATAACCCAGTTCCAAATCATACATAATATACAAAATCACCCTAAATCCCCAGAGTGAAACTAAAGTTTACTTGACTTCATTTTAAACAGGCCTTTTGATTAGCAGCAGTCCAGGGCTTGGTGATGGCTAAGTTCACTTGTGAAAAGTGAGATGGAGGAAAAAGATGTATTGAATCACCAAGGTGAAGTCAATGCCTCTCTTCTTCTGAATTTCCCTCAAGCACTTCACCGAATCCAAGGTACCAGGGCAACACCTACACGCACTATGGCATGCAATTTTGTGCACTTTCCCTTAGAGGTAACATTTGGGAGACAGTGAGTGTCTTGGATGCCTCTGAAACCATCACAGTGATTGATGACAGAGTCTACACAGGTAAGAATCTATCAGAAACTGGCCTGAGAACTAGCTCTGTTCCCAATCCCTACGTAAAAACCCAGTATATTAAAAATTTCTCCAAAAGCACTTCTAAGTGCTATGGACAAAAAAAGTTAAGATGACACAAACAGCCAAAGCCAAAAACATGTATGTTACCATAATCCAGCATGTTTCCTTCTCTCTCATTTTGCATCAATAGTTATAGCCCAGAGGCCCAGTCATACACGGCAATAAAGTATAGTAATTACAGATCAGAGTTAGCAGCTGTGTTCATGGGCCACACCCAAGGCTGTGGGTGAGCTGCATACCTCAATTAATGTTGGGATCCATATTTGAGGAAATTAAACTTGTATTATAATTTTTGTTCCCGTTTTGACATGCACGACATTTAAGAGTTTGGCTGATTTCACACATGGCCTTGTTTTCAGCTGTCTGTCACATAAAATCGCAATTTAGCATCTCACTGATCTCCTGTTTTCTAGGGAAACCTACCCCAAAGCAAACACTGGCATATGTTTATGCTTTGGTGCTCCCATAAAAACAAGATGCAACATGATTCACTGCTCTTCCCACTGAACTGTTTATGTGAGTTCTGAAGAAAGAGACCAGCCGTTAAATATGCTGAAATATTGATGAGTATGGCTCTGAGAAACCAGTTATCTAGAAGTAACATTTGTAGAGATAGAGCAGCCTTGTAAAAATAGCACTAGATAAAAGGTCCAGTTCAGATAATTACAGCTCTCCATCTCAGAGTCACCAAAAATATTTACTGTAATCTAGATATCTGCTGTAGCCTATATTCAGTAAAGCTGAATACTAAGAAAACTAGGACAGTTTCTGGAACTTGACATAATCCTTAGTAAAGGCTCGAGAAATCAATCACACAGATCTTCACAGATCTTGTAATTTTACACAATATCAACATCAAAATCGTAACAAAATCTTTCTTAGTTTTTTAGGTTTCCTGATAGACAAACAATAAGAGCTTAGTCTATGTCAAACTATCACAATTTCCTTCTAGTCTAATCAAAATCCCACATTCTATAATATAAATTCATTTTATTTAGTTTACCAAAAATAGTGGGCAAGTATATCTACACATAGACTCAAATGTCATTGCTATAGCTGAAATGCTCTACACCAAAAAAATTAATAACTATTTACAGAGGAAACCCAACACATAGTTCTATTAAAAATACTCATCAAGATTTTTATTCCTAAACTCGGTTAGTATAATGCTTGGTTACAGTTGAATGTATTTCAAAGTCCAATATATGAAAACAAATAAAAAGCAGATTCTCTAGGTGAAGTACAAATATAGGCAGAAACTCAGAATGGGATCCACTGGCCTCCTGGTACCACCGCTGTAGGAAACTTCAGGATAGAATTTGATATAGATGAATCCTCTTATACACAGACAGAAAAACTAAAGTTCGGAAAGAACAGGTTGACTATTTCATTGCCTTTTCTAATACATGAAATCTTAGTCTTTACTATGCCTCATTTTTTCTCATTTGGTAAATGGGTACAGTACCATTACAAGGAAAGAGCATATCTGTAGTCAGACTAGAAGAGCATACACCAAAATGTATACTTGCTTTCTCTGGCGGGCACATAAATTTCTTGTTTTCTGTATCTTCCAACTGTTCTTCAATATATAGGAAAAAAATGCTTTAAATAAAAATAACAGCAAACAAGGAAAACAACAGCACTGATTTGAAAACCACTTATACTCAAATAATTTTGTAATCTCTTGACAGAAGACGGCCTCTAAAAGGCTATGACGTGTACTCAGGAAAAAGGACCAAAGGAGAACAATTAACTACTTTTAAATAATAAAATAATAGCCCAGCCGGGTGGGGCTCAGTGGTTGAGCATCAACCCAGGATCCAGGTGATCGGGGTTCGATTCCCGGTCAGGGCACAGGCCCAGGTTGCGGGCTTGATCCACAGTCAGGGGCGTGCAGGAGGCAGCCAATCAATGACTTTCATCGTTGATGTTTCTCTTTCTCTCCCTCTCCCTTCCTCTCTCTGCAATCAATAAAGATATATTTAAAATAATAATAATAAAATAAACACTGTATAAAAACAATAGAAAGATCAGAAGTTCAATGACAAAAGGGAAAATGAATGTCTCATTCCTAGCAAATACTTTTAGGAAAAAGTGATTCAAAGACTATATATGACAATAACACTGGAACAATATACACAAATATATGAGAGATTGGAATTAAGAGAATTTTTACAAAATGTATTTTTAGAAAATATTTTCACATTTCCTATAAACTTTCTCAATATATTCATCTTTCAATGCCATGTTTATAAATACTCTCTGAAATGCTGAACTTCTTTATATACAGAGTGGTGCAAAAGTAGGCTTACAGTTCTTCATATGGAAAATAATACAATAATTAATAAATAATAATATAGGAATAAACCATTTCTTGTACTCAGAACTCTAAATCTACTTTTGCCCCAACCTGTATATAAGAACTGTATTTCAAATATGCAGATACTAAACACAATACATGGAGTACTCTGCACATTGGCAACAAGATGGGCTCCAGGGTCACTGGCATGGCACATTAGGCTAATCCAAATAGACTAAGTGGGGCGGTGGCTCACATACTCCCCTTTAGGACGCACAATACTTGGAAGTGCTCTCCACGGGACACTGTAGACTCTTATTGAATTCTGGATATACTGAATTCTCCAAAACTTTAGCTCAACAGTGAATATTTATATTGCCATAAGAATGAGAAGACTGAATAAAGATTTTAAAAATTTATTACTAAATAATCTTCCCAAGACACAGCAAGAGAAGTAGAGCTATAAGGTAAAATTCTCACCTACCAAATAGGAAGTTAGTGAATAATAACCCAAACCGATGACTCAAAAGTCAGCAGATGATTATTATTTAGAAGTACGAAGGAAAATACCAAGGTAAATAACTGGTTGCCTCTGATGAAAGAGGCTAGGTAAGAGGAGGGGCAAAAAGGGGACTGCTGGGGTTTTTTGGCATATAATCCTTTTAATTTCTTCTACTATTTGCAAAAAATATTTTGATAAAAATAAAGCTAACTTTTAAGAAGTACACTTAGTGATTTAAGGTTTGAAATAAGTACTGACAGTAATATAGACATATAAAGAGAATGCATGGCTAATAATTTCAAATATCACATAAGAAAATTAGATTTACTAAAAAAACAAAACAAAACAAAGCCACAAAAACACATTTAGGAAAAATATCTACCACCATATACACCTTCAATACATTTCTAGCTACTCCCCTCCTGCTCCAGATGCACTAATCAAACTAGACAAGTTAAAGTCACCCTATCTGCCCTGCTCTTTCCGGGCTCCATGACCACATACATCATAAATGTGCTTGTTACGTTTCCCTGATGTGCCTTTTTCCCTACTGCAACCTTATGAAACTAGATCAATTTTTTTTTTAGCCAATATCAACTACCACTATTTTATGAAATAAAATCTAAGGGAAAAAAGTTATTTTACTTCTCTGTGATTCTATTATATTTTTCTTATGGAAAATTTCATATTCTGATATATTTGTATAAATTTTAGTATATGTTAAGTCAAAATTTTACCTAGAGTAAAATTTGCTATACTTAAGAGATTTTTATATCTATTTTCATTGTTAGTCAACACTCTACTGAGAGCACAGAATACATTATCTGAAGCTAATTTTAATAGTCTCTTTAAGAGACTTCTATTTAAACAATATTTACAGAATTAGAATTTAGTCTGTTCTCATTTTTAAAAACAGACTCTAAATCTCAGCTATAAGCCGTTTCATAATACAAGCTTTAAAAAACATCTTTTAAACAATACTTTCATTTTCTCCCTATTTTTTCCAACCACAAGAATGTTACCCACATTTCTTTAAACAAACCTCTCAGCTACTCAACCTGACAACTTGTGGATATTTTAAAATTATACTGGAGTATATATTACGCTGTCAAGAAACAGTTGTTACTAAATGGAATAAATGACTTATAAAGGAGATTAAACTCCTCAGATTCTGGAAATAGTTTACTGTAATGATATATATTTTTTAAATATATCTTTATTGATTTCAGAGAGAGGAAGGGAGAGGGAGAGAGAGAGATAGAAACATCAATGATGAGAGAGTCACTGATCGAGCCCGCAACCCGGGCATGTGCCCTGACCGGGAATCGAACACTGATTGCCTGGATCCTAGGTCGATGCTCAACCGCTGAGCCACGCCCGGCTGGGCTGTAATGATATATTAAGAAAATAATAATAATCTCCCAGCTGGTGTGGCTCAGTTGTTGAGTATCAACCCATGAACCAGGAGGTCACGGTACCCAGTTGGGGGACACACCTGGGGTTTCAGGCTTGATCCCCAGTAGGGGGCGTGTAGGGGGCGTGCAGGAGGCGGCCAATAGATGATTCTCTCACATCATTGATTGTTTCCATCTGCCTCTCTCTGAAATCAATAAAAATGTATTTTTTTAAAAAAAGGAAGACTGCACATTTAAAAAATCATCATCACCATCATCGAAGTGTTTGTTTTACAACTGCAGTAAAACACACAGGTCATCTCAGCTAGAGAAGCACACTCTTGTTGGGCATTAAGTAGTTACTGAGAACAGTGATTAAGCAAGCTTTAAAATCATTGGGCAGGGTTTAAAATTTTACCTTAATTCAGCAAACTTTACTATGCAATATCTTTGCCTATTTAATGTATACTAAATAACCAGTCCTTATATAGGGGAAAAAGTCAATCAGGACTTCTGTAGAGAATAACATTATTTTCTAAAGCAAAAAGAAAGAACACTTGTTCCAGGCCTCCATTTCCTCTTGGAGAACAATTTATCTATCCTCAGCTGCCCAGGAAGACATCCCTTCTGAGCTAACTTCAGTTGTTACCACTTTTTCCTTTATGGGTCATATATGGACACAGTGCCTAGTTAGGTAATCACTATGTTGCCTGGATTTAATTCTTCGTATTTATGCATATTTCAGTATTTCCTGTGTGGTAAGACTATTATGGGTATTGTAGGAGATATCACATAGCTGAATAAAAAAATTAATCTTTCCTTCAAGGATCTTAACATTTATTTGGGGAGATAAAATAAACAAACAGTAAAGGCCAGTGGTTAAATATATGGGATGTGGAGTGAGAAAGACTTGAGTCTTAAAGTCAAAATCTCTGGAGACAGAACCCAGTAAACTGCTTCAAGATTTTTAAATTCAATGAAGTTTCAGGGCCTTGACTTTGGAGAATCTAAGGGATACTCTTGGATTTACGGAACACTCATAAGTTCATTAGGATCCAGCTTTGACACACGTAGTTAAGGAACCCCTTGCAAACAGTAAATCCAATACTCTTCATTCAGATTACTAATTTTTCTATCCTTAGTATTTGGTGGAATGGTTGGCATAAAACAGGTACACAATGGTTTACTAAGTAAATGCTAGTTAATAAATGAAATAGCTTCACTGAAAAAACAACCACCCAACAACTGTGGATTTAACTAAGCTGGAAAGAGACTAGCTAGAAAGCTCTGAGGTAGGAATGATCTTTTCTAGCAGAAGTATTAAAATGATTTTACAGTTTATAATATCACCAAGTCTATACTGCCCTTAGCTTTCTTTACATTATTGTGATACATGGTATGGTAATCCTCGCACCTTGTCCTTCAAATTTTTCTAAATGATTCTTGAGTGTCTGTGCCCTTCCATTTGAATTTTAAGTTGGTGTGTTAAGTTCAAGCTTTTATTCTTTTTGTTTTGTTTTGGTTTTTTGGCATTTATCATTCTCTTCTTTCTGTATCTAATTTTATTCCAACAAGGACTTCAACCTTATAGCTCAGGCAGAGTGTTACTTCCAAGAAAGGTTACACACTATTTTCATGGATTTCCTTTTAGTAATGCTTATGCAAATAAGATGCCAAAATATTATGATGCAAATTTTTCAATAAGAGAAACAATAAAAACATTATTAATTACAAATATCAGAGCTATTCCCTTTTCCTCTTAAATGAGAAAACTGCTATGGAACACTGTAGAATATCAAAATTAGGAGTTTTAGAATTCCAAACTTTTAGAGTTCCAAAATTGGACATTTGTAGAACTGCAAGTCATTAAAACTTGAGTCAATCTGTGGTGTGTCTGATGGATATTTTGAAGTGGACCAACTAAGCTAAAACACCACTAAAGATAATACACAAAGGTTATTCTGAGAAGTGATAAGCTCTCGCCAAAGTCACATTGTTTCCTTGTATCTTTCAGTATGTGACAACAGAGTGAGCTTAAAATAATTTTACAAGGACAATAGCACATGTTAAACACTTGCTAACAAGTCTCAAATTCCTCATCTTCTGTGATTTATTTAGTCTTTATATATTAGAAAGTAACTGAAAGGTTTCTACCAAATAATGCATAAATCTTTCTGAAACAACTTAATTTGTAATCCAAAAAGTGAGAAAAAAATGGATTTTATATAGCAAAATACTTCATACGCAATCATTGATTAGGACAAGAATGATACTTAAGACTACAGAGATATCTTGAATCAAACCTTTTAAGATAAGCAAAGAAAATGTATTCAGATTACAATTCTATTGAATCATATAATTATATATATTACATAATATAATTTCCATATAATTAATATGTGTGTATGTATTTGTGTGTACACTGGATATTGTACAATGACTTCAGCAAGGAAACATATAAAAACAAGCTTATGTATCTACAAATCATCATTTTACTGGAGGTATATATTCCTGAAGATTTACTGAAGAATTTTAGAATTGTGATATGCCTAAGACCTCTCTAGACTCCAAGCCTTCTAATCATGGTACAATTTACCAATCTCAATTTTCCTAGCAGTCATAAAGAATTTGGCCCAAGAGATACTTAAATGTTTAAGAGTGAATGAGTACAGGAGCTGGTAAAAACTCCTTCAAGAATAAAGCAGCCACCCGATTATCCAAAGCTATCAAATATAGCTGAGAAAAGTGACTGCTCCATTCACTCTGCCAAAAGAGAGAAGTGTTCTAATAGATCTTCAGTCTCTGCACAATGCTGATAAGTAACAGGCTTCAAAGATTTAAAAAATTCAAAAAGAAGAATACCGGAAGATAATATACCATACTGGCAGTGACAGAGACAGGGCAGGGTGGTAAAACAAATAAACAAACAAACAAAAAACAGACACTGACTTCAGCAAAAAGAACCAGAAAATAAGTCAGTGAAAGTACAAATCTAAATTTGGAACCAGAACAGCGGTTTGGCTATAGAGCATTTGTGGCGCACACAAGGTGGGCAGGGCGGGCAAAGAACACAAGTAGACTTGCAATAGCCAGAAGCTGATAGTCATTTAGTTTTCAGTAGTTCTTAAGAGCACCAAACTACCCCTCTAAAGATGCATCTGCTAAATAAAGGTTGTATACTATAGGGAGTATGGACCCTATAGCCAGGCTTCCTGGGCTCAAAGCAGGGTGCTGCCATTTACTCAAGGGGTAACCTCAGCTAAATTACCTAATCTTTCTGTGCTTTACTTTGCTCATATGTAAATAGGGGGGAAATATAATTTACTTCATAGGGAAAATGCTGTATTTATATGAATCTCTCTATATAAATCAGTTAGAACAATGATTTAGCTGTTATTATGTCACAGGTATTCTAGGACATGGCTCTTGGTCTTATTTTTTACCATCTTCCTATGCACGCAGCAGCAAGGTGTGCCTCAGACAATGAATGTTATTAGAAAAGTTCTTTCAAGAACTGACAGCATACAGGTAAAATACGAAACTCTCAGATTATCATAACATATTAATGGGCCTAAGACCAAGAATTAAATTCAAACTAGAAAATGAAAATTAAGAAACGCTCGAGATTTTTTTGACATGATCATATGTCAAAAGCAGAAAAAGTGCATCTTCTGAAGCCTGAGGAATATTTGCAAGCACTGGGATAAATAAAGGTAAGCTTAAATTCTTATGCTCATCAAGAATGCTCTCTCCCACTCCAAGAAAACTCATATTGCAAATAAAACAGAAGACTAGGGATACAAGAAAAGTACCTGCTTTCCATTTTGCTAGTGATATTTTAAAAACATCAAAGACAGTTTTTTCAACCTTGGCATGATACGATGACATGTCAAAGGACATAATGTAATTGTAAAGAATTCATTATTTTTAAGGAGAAAGGTATTTTGGAAATGTTTGCTTCTGTCTCTGAAACCCAAAACTACTTCTGGAGGAGGGCAGTAACATAACGAAATCCAAAGGGCTCATTCTGTAAGCAGAGGCATATTAAAAGCAACAACAACAATGCTGACAGTCATTCATGACGTCTCAAAGCGCGGGACTCAACTTGCATTCAGCTGACCCATGCCCCACAATATCCTGTGCCTGCTACAGGAGGGACAAAAGAGAAGCAATGTTATTTGAGCACACAAAACACTTTCCGGACAGCACTCGGATGTCTGCAGGGTCTGTTCCCTTCCAAGGATAAAGAATTGACGTACCCTGACATACCAATTCCATTTCTAGATATCTGCCCCACAGATATACTTGCACATGTATGAAATGAAGTATAAAGTAAACCATTAAAGCACTGTTAAGAGCAAAATGAATGTTTATAATACAAAACCAGTTCAATGTATTTTGGTAGATCCATATAATAGAAAGTTTATGTACCTATTTTTTAAATGAGCAAGTTTTTATTATTGATATAGAAAGAGCCCCAAGATAAGCTGAAGTTTAAAAAATTTAAAAAGCAAGATAGGAGACAGTATGCACAGTATCTACCATTTGTAGGAAAAGAGAGGAAAATGTGTATGTGTGTTGTTCTTATATGCAAAAACTGTCTGCAAAGATATAGCTGCATAGTGTTTCAATATGTGGTTGTATCAAAATATATTTAACTGTCTGCTACTAGTGTTTTAAAGATAAGAAATGGATGCCTGTAGGACAAGAGGGAGGAGAATTTTCATTTAAAAAGCTTTGTACCTTTTGGGTTTTTAACAGTATGAATATATTACTCATTCAAAAATAAATTAATTAACCAAATTTTGCCTTTCAAACAAAGAAGAAAATTTTTCCTAAGGTCCCCACAGCTAGTAAAAAGCAGAGCAGAGACCTAAATCTTGCACTAACAGCCAAATGAAAAATTTCTTCATTATACCATGCTGCCATCTACAACTGTATCTTTGACACCTTATAATACATGTTATTTACCAAAAAAAAATAAAATGCTGAACTGTCAGGAATGTTACACCATACTTACTCTAATACAGAAATCAAGTCAATGTTACCAGGATGTAACTTCAGCTCTGTCTGACACTGAAGCCCATGTTCTTTCCATAGTATTTTGTGGTCTCCTTCGGCTAAAAAGAATAACTCATTTATACAGGAGACTCAGATAGTAATAATTTCATATAGCCAAGAAATTTTCTCAGGTTCTAACTGAATTTTCTCAGCCCCAAATTATCATATTTTCTCAAAACACTTGTGGGGGGCAGTAGTTACTTTCAGGGTATGGACTTGAATATTTTAGACTCTTCAGATGCCAAATCTCTGTAACTTCAGTCACTGTATGGCCTAATCAATGAGGCATAAAATATTTCTAGATCTTTCTAAAAAAGTTGAAAACAGAAGTGAAGAACATGAGTCCTGATTTCTTGTACAGTCTCCAGCTATGAATCCTGATTTCTAGAACAGTTTCCAATTTAGAGAATACTTTTTACATATTCTCTTCTACAAAAATAAAAATTCAAAACTAAAGTAATGTAAATATGTTAAAATATAAGTTGCCGTTGTCGGAGCTCATGTCCACCGAGTGCCTTTTCTAAGAATACATACAATTAGGGAATCTAACAGGAGAATGAAAATGCATATAGTAAGACAGAGATAAAAGAGTATAGAAATAATTTAGCAACTAATCATATATTACTCAGTAAAATATCCCAGCACTGTACATAAAAATAAGAAGCTTTCAGGCACTATGCCCCAGAGTACTGGTATGCAATAAAGTGCCCTAAAATTTAGGACAGAGCAAATATGCATAAAAGGGATGCCTGTTTTCTGCAAATAATCATTTGTGAAAACCAAGAATGTAGAAAACTAAGAAGAGCTGCCAATTAAAGCAAAACATGAATTAAAGGACTAAGTGACCATCATTATGTACTTAGTACCTTAGATGTTTTTTCAGCTCACAGAAACATTGCCAAGGAAACGGAAAGTTTAGGATTAGGTGAAATACTTGTTAGTCGGGCACTCATTTAAGTAAGGAAGACACTGAGACAGAACAGAATTTGGCCAGTAGTAGGACATCAAATCACTGCTGGCAAGGCAACTGCATAGCAAAAGTGGTGAACTGAGTAAGACGGCTTTATCCGTAAACTACACTGGGCTCCCGGGGAAGTGGGTGTGCCGTGAAGAAGATTAGATGAATTCCTAACGTGTTTTTAAAGCAGAATAAAGTGAGTGACTCACAGGGAGTAAACAGGCACTTTAAATCTGATGTCTTTTGGTTCACCTCTGTACTTCCTCTCTTATCTTCCCTTAGAAGGTCATGAAAACAGCCCAATTCCTTATCTCCTCCTAAATTGAAAATCCAGTGTATATGAACGGCTTCTACTGAATCTACTAAAACATAAGCATTATCCCTTAGATTCCCTCTAAAGGGGTCCAGGAGAGTGAAAGTCATTCCATTTTACTATCTTCCTGGAATTAATCTAATTTACATTCAATGTAAGGGTCTCCCTTCTAGTTGCAAAGAACTGTTTATCAAAATGTCAAGATAAATGGATTTCAAAAGAAAGGGCTCAGGGTGTGGAATGAATGTTGGACAGCAGTTCGCTAGAGTGATAAGCATGGGCTCTCCTGGATTAAGTAACCTGGGTTTAAATCCTGAAACAGCCATTGATGCGTCAAACCTCCATTTCTTTATCTTAAAAAAAAAAACTATTCCTGTACAAAAGAAAAAAAGTGTGAAAGAACAAAGGGTGGTGCAGCAGACAGCAAAAAGACCAGGGCAAGACTAGAATCTAAGATCAGATGTCTCAAAAA
Source organism: Miniopterus natalensis (assembly GCF_054644295.1). Taxonomy (NCBI): domain Eukaryota; kingdom Metazoa; phylum Chordata; class Mammalia; order Chiroptera; family Miniopteridae; genus Miniopterus; species Miniopterus natalensis. The sequence goes on from NC_142081.1 coordinate 148,027,743, forward strand.
ACTGTCACCCTACAAGACCAGAAGTCAGACATATTAACTGTGGTAAGAGTGAGAGATGTCATGATAAAGATAGGAAAAGCCTTTTTTTAGGTAATAAACACAGAAAACTAAAAGATTATTTAATAACACTGTTCTTCTTAAGAGTAAGAAGGGGTATCACGAAGGGATATTGTTGGGATGCAGCAACAACAGCCCTTAGTGACTCTGGTATAGAAAATCTCTACTGTATTGGTAGAAGTGTCATAACCTACAGAAAGTACTAGCGAACCACAAAGGCCCACCAACCAAACTGAGGGTAAGCCCAGAAGGGACATTTAATTTCACTCCTGGGTAATAGATGGTGATAAAATCAGTCAGTTGGACCTTCTATATCCTGCAACCTACATAGCTACTGTCAGTTCAGTACACATAATTCAACACTTTAAGAAGGCAGGATAATGGCCTTCCAAAGATGTCCCAGTCCTAATCTCCAGACTTGTAAATAATGCTAAATTACATGGCAATGGAGAATTAAGATACATTTAAAGTAGAATTAAAATTGCTAATCAGATGACCTTAAAAAAGGGAGATTATCCTGGGTTATCCAGTGGGCCCAATGTAATGACAAGGGTACTAAAATGTGGAAGAAGGAGGGAGACAAGTCAGTGTTAGGATGATGTGATGTCACAGACTCCATAGCCTTTGCCACCTTTGAAGATGAAAAGAACGGGAGCCAAAGACAGCAGGCAGTCTCTGGAAGCTAAAAAAGGCAGGACAGATTCTCTCCCTGAGCCTCCAGAAAGGAAGACAACCCGGCAGACACCTTAACTTTAGCTCACTGGGACCCATTTTGGACTTCTGACTTCCAGAATTGTAAGGTGATAAATTTGTGAGGGGTTTTCTGCCACTACAGTTGCTGTAATTTGTTATAGCAGCAATGGGAAACTAACACAAAAAGAAATATTTTTTGAAAGGCTTCTATGAAAATATTATAGTAACCATTTTTAAAAATTGAGGTAATCAATGCTAATTTATCTAGATAATTCAGTTATTCAGAGTTACCACTAATTTTAGATAAATGCTTTTACTTTTTTTTTTTATTGATTTTTTTTTTTTTTTTTTTTTTTTAAGAGAGGAGGGGATCGGGATAAAGAGATAGAAACATCAATGAGAGAGAAACATAGATCAGCTGCCTCCTGCATGCCCCCTACTGGGGACCCAGCCAGGAACACGGGCATGTGCCCTGACTGAGAATCAAACTGATGACTTCTTGGTGTCACTGAGCCACACCAGCCAGGCTGCTTTTACTTCTTAAGCCTAAAATCACTAAGAGTTAACTATATACCTAGATGGTGTTATGCTAACTGAGATAACCACAGCATAACCCAGATGCAATTTCTAATACCTTAAACCCATTAAAATATTTAGATTTTTAAAAGGTATGGTCTGCTGCCAAAAGGAATATGGGAGTTAAATATATTAAGTAAAAATTATAATATGTACACTAAAATGTTAAAGTTTAAAAATGACATGCCAGATGTTTCCATACTTCTTACTATAGGTTAAAATTAGCTTTATATTTTTAAAGTAATTTAAAATTATACCTGGGATGTTATACAAAACAAGAACACCTACATATACTAAAGCATCTATTTATAACAGAAAAAAATCATTTATATTTAATATCAGATAAATAAACATGTTCATGTATTTCCCTAAAGAGAAGCAGTATCAGGAAACAGAATACATCTGGGATCTTCTCACCGTAATTTCCAAAGATTTTTGTTTGATATCAATAAAATAGCTTTTGTTTGATATCAATAAAAAAAGTAAATGCAAACAGGAAAAATTCTACTTACATATACTTCTCTAGATAAAGTTCATCTTCTTTATTCTACATTGCTACTTCCAATTTGAAACTATTCTGCTTTGAATAGAAATATGAGTGTGCACATGGATATGGGGGTCCAGGCGTTTAGATGGGTTGTGGTAGGAACAAACCATTTTCTACTCCAGGAGGAAATTAACAATAGGGGCAGTTAATAATGCAATATTATTTGGGTCAAAATACTTCTTAAAATACATCACTATATTCAGTTCTATGACAATATACTCTTCTTAAAGCAAGCATCATAAATACTAATGAACAAAACAGATTTTGCACCCATCATTTGTATTATCTGCACAAAAGGGGAAAACCAATATTTACAAATGCTACTGATTTGGGTTTACAACTTCACAGGCTTTTGCATTATATAATCAACAGTTCCATTTAAAATAAATGACATTAAGACAAGTCTAAGAGTTTTTATAAAATGCCAAAAATAAAACATACTTCAAAAAAAAGTTTTCTGAAACAAATATTTTAAAATTTCCTTTCAGTTTTAAGTAATTTAATAGGAAAAGAGAAGACAATACAAAAAAAACAATCAGACCTTTCATTTAAAAGTAGATGGGGGGGGGGGAGATTAAAGATAGCCGTGGACTGAGTGGAAGCTACACTGACACACTCCCGGAACCAAACTGGAATTACAACTAAAATAGAGGAAAACCATCCTGAATAATCAACTGCAAGTGAAGAAAAACTGGAAAGCAACCTCATAACCAGGAGGAAAAGTGAACACCAAATAGAGACTGGTAGGAAGTGCAGAGGCGAGAGGGCTGGCTGGGCTCCCACAGGCAGCAGCTTAAGGTCCAGAGGGATATCTCAGCTGTGGGGGGTTCCCACTGAGGATTCTGGGGCCTAAACCCCAGGCTAGGCTCCCTAGTCAAGAGGACCAGAACTGAGAAAGGTGCCCACATAACACCTGGTTGTGAAAAGCAGCCAGGTTTCTGTCTGCCAGGGAGAGATAGCTGGAAATGCAGGCACAGTCTTACAGAGCCAACACACAAAGTTTTGTGTGCAGCCACTCACCTTGGGCTCCAGCAGAGGGAGACCAGAGTGGACTGGCGTTGTGTGAGGTGAATCTAGGCTTGTGGGCTCTGGAGATAGAGCTCAGAGGGCACCCCTCTGGACTCCTGTGCCGAGTCATTCGCCCAGACTGCAGAGGACATCTTTCACAGGCAGACATTTACCTTCCAAGCAGCTTTTGCCTGAGGGGGAAGCAATTGCCCCACCCTGCTGGAAAAACTCTAGCCCTACTCGGTGAAGATTCTACAGCCTGAGGCTCATTAAGAGACATAACAATCAGCTGCCCCACCCTGTGGAGTTTCTACACCCTGAGGATCATTAAGAGAATCAGATTAGTCACCCTGCAGGCAGAGGCAGACCCCAGAGTGCTTTGAGTATTTGCCTGATCTGCTTCTGGACCCCAGGCCTTGGAAAAGCAGACTTTGTTGTTCATCTTGCTCCTGTCCAAATGCACCCAGCCCCACAGAGGGGACCTCAAGCTGTGGGTTGTTGATAGCTCCAAACAGAGTACTTAAGGCCAGTCACAAACAGTGTCTGGCACTGGCCTGCACCAGACACCTTCCAAAAAGACTGAGAGTCCAAGCAGGCCTACCTAATACATAGAAACAAACAGAAATAGGCAGCCAAAATGGGAAGGCAAAAAAACAAGTCCCAAATGAAAGAACAAGATAAGTCTCCAGAAAAAAGAGCTAAATGAAATGGAGATAAGCAAAATATCAGATATAGAGTTTAGAATACTGATTATAAGGATGCTCAACAGCATGAAAAGTGATATGGAAACTATGAAAAATGACCTGTCAGAAATGAAGAATGACTCAGCAGAAATAAAGAATACACTGGAAGGAATAAACAGCAGTTTAGAGTAAGCTGAAGATCAGATCAGCAAATGAGAAGACAGAGTAGAAAAACTCAATCAGAGATCCAAAAAGAAAAAACAATTAAAAAACAGGAGGACAGTCTAAGGGAGCTGTGGGACAACATGAAATGTAACAATATTTGCATCACAGGAGGGCTAGAAAAGGTTGAAAGTAAGCAAGGGTTAGAGAACCTGTTTGAAGAAATAATGGCAGAAAACTTCCCTAACCTGGTCAAGGAAAAAGTCACGCAAGTTCAGGAGGCACAGAGAGTCCCAAGGAAGAAGAATCCAAAGAGGCCCACACACAGACACATCATAATTTAAATGCCCAAAATTCAAGACAAAGAGAGGCTCTTAAAGGCAGCCAGAGAAAAGCAATCTGTTACCTACAAAGGAGCTCCCATAAGGCTGTCAGCTGATTTCTCATCAGAAACTCTATAGGCCAGAAGGGAATGGCATGAAGTATTCAAGGTAATGCAAAACAAGGATCTGAAACCAGGACTACTCTATCCAGCAAGACTATCATTCAAAACAGATGGTGAAATAAAGAGCTTCCCAGACCAAAAAAGGCTAAAGGAATTTTTCACCACCAAACCAGCATTCCAAGAAATGTTAAAGGGACTGCTGTAATTAGAAGTAGAAATAGAAAGAAACATAGGCATAAAAAATTAAAATGGTGCCCAGCTGGGCATGGCTCAGTGGTTGAGCCTCGACCTAGGATCCAGGAGTTTGTGGTTCGATTCCCGGTCTGGGCACATGCCCAGGTTGCGGGCTCAATCCCCAGTCAGGGGTGTGTAGGAGGTAACCGATCAATGACGACTCTCTCATCCTTGATGTTTCTCTCTTCCTCTCCCTCTCCTTTCCTCTCTCTGAAATCAATAAAGATATATTAAATAAATAAATAAAAATTTTTAAAAAGAAAAAAACAATTAAAATGGCAATAGATAAGTATCTATCAATAATAACCTTAAATGTAAATGAATTAAATACTCCAATAAAAAGCCATGGAGTGGCTGAGTGGATAAGTAAACATGACCCAAATATATGCTGTCTACAAGAGACCACCTCAGAACAAAAGACTTACACAGGATGAGAGTAAGGGGATGGAAAAAATTTTCCATGCAAATGGAAATGAAAAAAAAAAGCTGGAGTAGCAATATTCATATCGGACAAAATAGACTTCAGAATGAAGGCACACTAGATCAGATGGATTTAATTGACATATACAGAACGTTTCAACCCAAAGCTGCAGAATATACATTCCTCTCAAGTGCACATGGGTCATTCTCAAAGATAGACCACATGATAATCGTATCCAGCATCTAGGATCACAATGGCATGAAGTTAGAAATCAACTACAGGAAAAACATTCAAAAGCATTCAAACACATGGAGGATAAATAATACGTTATTAAACAATGAATGGATTACCAAAGAGATCAAGGAAGAAATCAAAAACTTCCTGGAAACAAATGAAAATGAACACAAAACAATTCCAAATCTATGGGACACAGTGAAAGCAGTCCTGAGAGGGAAGTTCATAGCACTGCAGGCCTACCTCAAAAAGAAAAAATTTTAATAAACTATCTAACCCTACAACTTAAAGAATTAGAAAGCTCCCCTGTGAAGTCGTCTGGACCAGGGCTTTTGTTTGCTGGGAGTTTTTTGATTGCTGCTTCAATTTCATCAGTTGTTATTGGCCTCTTCAGATTTTCTGATTCTTCCTGATTCAGCTTTACATGATCTCACTCATATGTAGAATCTAATAATAAAAATAGACTAAGGAACATAGATCCAGAGACATAGAAGCATGGAACAGACTGAGGGATCTCAATGGGAATATGGGGGTGGGGGAGTGGATGGGGAGAGATTAATCAAAGAACTTATACGCATAACCCATGGACACAGACAATAGTATGGTGAGGGTCTGGGGGGGTGGCAGATGCAGGGTGAAGGGGATCAATGGGGAGGGGGGAATGGGACATCTGTAATATTTCAACAATAAAGATAAATTTTAAAAAAAGAATAAATCAGTAAGAAGAAGAAAAAAGATAGATGAAAATTCCCAGCTGGTGTAGTTCATTGGTTAAGAGAGTCGGCCCACATACCAAAGGGTCGTGGGTTTGATTCCTGGTCAAGGGCATGTATCTGGGTTGCAGGTTCAATCCCAGGCCCAGTTGGGGCACATGCTAGAGGCAACCAATCTCTGGGTCCCTCTCACATCTGTGTCTGTCTCTGTCCCCCTCCCTTCCACTCTCTCTAAAAATCAGTGGGAAAAATATCCTCAGGTGAGGATTAACAAAAAAAAGAAAAAAGCAGATGAAAATATATTTGACCACCATCACCTTACCAAATAGGCTTACGTAACTGTGAGAGACAAACAAGTGTAAGAACAAATAGACTGGGGAAGTTTGTTTTATCAGCATCCAGTTCTCTCTACAAACATCTGCTAAAAAGGACAATAAAATGAAAGATGGTCATATTTCCTGTCTAAAAAATATTATTCAGAATTGGAACACAGTGCTCTTAAAAAGAAACTGTGACCTCCAACCTTAATTAGAATGTCTCCTTAGGAGGAAGCTATCACTGACAAAATGCTAAAGTTAACGATGTGATGTAACATTCTTTCTGGTAATTTTTCCCTTTGGCATATGTGTCTGGCACTTGGTAAAAGGAATGATGTGTTTTTTTCTTAAACATACACAAACAATAAAACCAAAGTGTGCTGAAGGAGATACCACAAACAGGCAAAGCAAATATTATTTGGGCTTTAAAAAAGATACCATATATGTACATGGATAATGAAAGATGCTGACGTATTATTTTTTTTTCATTTAAAGGAACAAGCTCCATCACTTGTGATACAGAGAATTGTTTTAAAAGTATAACTTTTATTACTAAAGCTGACAAAATAAGCCTGAATAAACGCATAGATCTTGGAATTATATTTTTAAAAATATTTATAAGCTTAATTTAGGCACCTACTTAATAAATGCTCAGGTTTAACTTTTTCAACTAATCTACTCTACAAAATAGGGATTCCCAATTTATGGGTAAATAAACTGAAATTCTAAGAACTAAAATAATTTGCTCATACCCCTAACAGCTAGTAAGTGATGAAGTCAGGATTAGAACTCCGATGTTTCTGATTGGTTTCACTGAACCAGAAAAACAAGTCTATGCTGCTGTAAACACAGTGAGCTGCCTTTTCTTCCACTGGAGTTAACCACTGGAAGGTAACACCTGTGTCTGCATCAAGAAAATGCATCAATGAATCCTATGCATATACTTCCCAAAACACACACTATGCAGTAAGTAGGAAAAACTTAGCAGGTGTGAATTCAATCCTAATTAAATAAAGGACTAAATACCATACAAGTAATTCCTCAAAACAGATCATTTACAAATAGAGCTGAATAAATCAGCATGGTATCACAGAGTGGTGGTGGAGAAGCACAGGTCCTATTCTTAAGATTCACCACTTAATGTCTCCCTGGAAAATGGAGATAATAAGAGTAAGTAGTGGGTTGAACAGCGGTCCTCAAAAAGATATACCTATGTCCTAATACCCAGATTCTGTGAATGTTCCCTATTTAAGTTAAAGATCTTGAGATGAGATTATCCAAGATTTCCTGAGTAGACCCTAAATCCAATGACCAATCTTCTTATAAGAAGCAGAAGTGGAGAAGACACAGACACACATGAGGAGGAGATAAAGTGACTATGAAGGCTAATCCTGGAGTGATCAGCTAACGAGGAATGCCCACAGCCACTGGAAGCTGGAAGAGGAAAGGAAGAATTCTCCCCTAGAGGTCCCAGAGGGAGGGCCGCCCTTCTGCCACCTTGAGTTCAGACTTCTGGCCTCAAATTTCTGTTATTTTAAGCCACCCAGTTTGCAGCAGTTTGTTACATCCACCACAGGAAACTAATACAGTACCAAAACAGTGTTGAAAGGATTTGACGAGAGAGTATACTCATCAAAGTACTTTGATGTATACAAATATTAGAGATTACTATTAATGGATATATGAGGGGGAGCCATTCTACAAGCAAAAGTCTGTTTTTGCATTTTCCCAGTGTGGAAAATTACCACCAATTTCTTTCTTCACAGTGAAATGAATTGCCAAAATGTACCTTGTGCCCCATAAATACATTTTAAAGATTAGCAACTGTCACCATTAAGCTTTGTTTCTAGGAAAGACGAATAGTTTTCTCTTTTAATGATTTTTCCCATTTCACTAAATTAGGCAAAAGCTAAATTTACCAGTAGGCTCAGAAAAAGCACCACTCACTCTAAACCTATTAAATATATGAAGTAAAATGGATTTGAGATCACTGGAAATAGCTGGAATTATAAAATTAGGGTGAATGATTTAACAAAAGAAAGGAAAAGGGCTCATTGCCCAATAAGTGAAGTATTGCTTTAGTCAGTGTATGACTATTAAAGCACAATGATTTCTTCTTCTAACCCAAAGGTACACATCAACCCCAAACCTCCTCTCGCCCTGAAGGTAAGATTGGCACTGAAACCTCCTTCCCTGGGGGAGGTGACATACCAAAGACTGGAAGGCAAATGTGAAGTAAATGCAAGGTCTTTATAAATGCAAGCCCCCTTTAAGGCCCAAAATGCAGGGCTTCTACTTTGTGTTGGAGAAAAGAGGGGACTCTTTTTAAATTCCATTTCCTTGACTCCATTCACTTATCAAAACAATAGATAAAGAAACAGGAAGTGAGAGAGAACAGCAGGCCTCTCCTTCGCAGGCACCTGCCTTATCTGAGGACAGAAGGTGAAGGGGTGGAACTTAGAGACTATAACCCTGCTAGGGAACAGTTTATTCCCTCATTGGTAAATGTGGCCCACTGAATATCAAATTAGGCCCAATCACACACACACTCCAACTCCCAGGGGAGGAGCTGATCTGGATGGACAGAAATTATATTCTGAATCAGCCCTTCTCAAGTGGGCGGAGAAGGTGTGAATGGAAGTTCTGTTTTCACAATGCACAGAGGCAGTAGGAAGGAGAATAAATTACCTCACTCCCGAGCTAGTAATGGACAAAAGGGACTGAGTATATAATCAAGAGCTAAAAATGTAGACATCAAAGTAAAGCTCCCCGGAGAGGGACATGGCATGTGGGGCTGCCTCACAAAACTGTTCTTGCCAATCAGTGGCTAAGATTTAGTGTAGTGTTACTTAGCATCACAAACTTGTGCTCAAAGCCTTACTCATCTCTTGTACGTTTGTGTGCTTTCATGTGCTAATTATTGGTAAAAGTATTTTAAGGAAATTTTCACCCTCAGGTGCAGTTTTCAACCAATATTTTTGCACACAAGTGCAAGTCTATACTAAAGGCCAGGGCATACTACTGTACACAAGATAGGTATGGCCTTTGCCCTGAGGAACTTATAGTCGAGCAGCAAATATGAATGACATTTTACATTAATGAGATTTTTTTCTCTTAAAGCCACAATGTTGAGACATTTGGAAGGGGTATGTGGGGGGTATGCAGAGGGTGTGCAGGGTGTATGTGTTAGAGGACAAAAAGTATTCTGCACCCCTAAAAATAGAGTATATAATGGCTCTCTGAGGGACCCAGCTCTGACATCTAGGGAAACCAGGGAGCTGTAGACCTCACCAGCCCAGCTGAATTATCTCAAATAGCTTTAGAAATACAAATGGAAGATGAAATATACAGTCAAATGAGCACGGCTCTCCCAGAAGTTTGTCTCATTCCGATGACCTCTCTCACACTGACTTGAATTACAGGTTCTGCACTTAATCTTACTCATCACACTACATCCAATACCCCTTTAAGGCAAGAACTGTCTTTTTTTTTCCTGTAATTATGCTAATGTAGACCCACACCAATGAAAAACCTAACAAATATTTGTTAACAGAATGAGTAAATGAGTGTTACTAATGGGAAAGGAGGAGAGAAAAAGCTAAACAAAAGGGAAGGACAGAGTTTTTTCAATGGGAGGTAAACAATAGAAAGGAGGCAATAAGACATGGATCAGCACAGCTGCTCAAAAGAAACTCAGCCAGTTTTGGAACCTTCAGCCTTCATCAGAACTCTCACTCCTCCACCCCAATCATGTCCTAGCCCAGGTCTTCATCAATTCCCACATACAGTTGTGAAACAGTCTCCAACCGGGTCTCCTCCTTTCTCTGCCGTACACATATTATGTGCAGCCAGAATGCCTGGGCATGTCAGCCTGGTGGTTGGCTTTAGCTATTGTTTCCCTCCACTTCCTTAACTTTGTCTTTCACAGGAGACTCATAAAAGCATCCATACTTCACAGAGTTCTTGAAAGGATTAAATGAGTTACATGTAAAGCATTTAAAAGAATGTGACACATACTACCTGCTCAATAAATATTTACTATTATTACTATTAAATCTATTATTATGTTATTACAATATGACTCTTCAGTAGTTTCCCACCAACTAAGAACCAAAATTCAGATTTTCATTTATGGCAGCTGAGATGTTTTATAATAATCTGAACCCTCTAACCATCTCCTACTCTTCCTGTTCTCTCAAAAACTACATTTCAGCCCAGTGAACTACTGACAAGTTCTCAGAACAGACTATGGCTTTCCCTAATCTGTCCCTCTGCCTAGAATGCCCTCTTTCCTCCTACTTTTAACCACCTGGCAAGCTCCTATTCAATATTCAAGCTTCCACTTGTGGGATATCTTTTTTGCCTCCTTCGTCTCCAGGTGCTACCTGTACATACCCATGACCTGATAATCATCGATCTGTATTATAAAATGTCTGTTTCTTCCCATTAGGTGCTTATTTCCTGGTCCTAGCACTTACTGGCACACCACTATAGTTAAATATATGTTTCCAGAAGGAATTACAAAGGAAATGTAGGGATATGAACTATGTTTTATATATATATATATTCTATACATACACGTGCGAGCGTAAGTCACAGAAAACTCAGTACATCTTGTGACTCATTCATATACTGCTAAGGTTTTTACAATACTTTCGAGCTTCTTAACTTGATCCCAACCTCCAGCCTAGCTCATCTCATTTGATCCCTGTGAAAACTGGGAATTTTCTGTACTAACTTTTAACTTGCCGTAGAATTTAAGCATGGAATCACTCTGAACTTGGCTCTCTCTCTTCTCTCAGATCCTGGCAAACCTTCTTATGTCCTTAGTCTAAAAAAATTCTTCCTGTTCAAAACTTCAAACTTCAGGTGACTGAACAATGCTACTCTACTCCCCCCTGCCATCACATTCACCCCACCTGTGTATGTTTGGGGGAAAGAGGGGAACAACTGAACTTCATATTTTTAAGGTCTCTATGTCCACTGAAACTAACAAACAATTTTTTCTATTTATGTAATTCAATTACATATGGTTTATTCAAGGTCCAGATGTATCATTTAGAGAGGACATTATGATACCTTAGAGTCAAGTGGAAGGATTTTAAGGCTCTAAAGAAAGAAAGGAATATAGGAAAATGAGCAACTTAAAGAAAGTAGGAAAAGGTTAGAGAAAAGAGAAAACATGTTGGTTTCTTTAACATTCACGGTATTTGCTACAAACCAATTTACCACTAACTCCAGCATATTTCCCACTCTCAGCATAAGATACCTAAAAGAACATTGTAATTAGACCACAAGATAAATGGAGAAGAGTAGAGCAGGGAATAAGCATGTAGAGTGAGAAGGTTAATAAACTCAGAGGCTGCCCTATGTGGCTGGGTTGGTTGAGCCTTGCCCATGCATCGAGAAGTCACCAGTTAGATTCCCAGTCAGGGCACATGTCTGGGTTTCGGGCTCCATCCTCAGTAGGAGAGGGGGCATTCAGGATACAGCCTATCATTTCTCTCTCTCATATATATTTATCTCTTTCCCTCTCCCTTCCTCTCTCAAAAAAAGAAAAAAAAATCAATAGAAACATTTAAAAAAACTTATCAACTAGTAAACAGGTTTATAAACCTGTAAAAAAAATGAACTCACAGGATAACACCTGTCTGTTCTTCCTTTCCTCCAGTGCTTCACAACTCCAATCCCAGTGTCACTACTGCTACAGAGTTGTCACTATCAGTATATTTTTACAGATTAAAAAAAAATTTCCAAGTATAAATATAGACAAATGTTATAGACAGGCTAAGAGCTCTACTGGGTGATAGATGGAGTTGCTTCAAACTCTAAAATGCTATGAATCTATGAAGTCTGTTCTCTATATGTGAACTTAGCCATGCATTTTAATTCAACTACAAAACTGTTTTACAGATGAAGTTACTTTAAAAGCTGCTTTAATTTATCAGAGAATGCATACATTGGCACTGCTGAAGGAATGAATGAGGTAATATTACTGCTGGAATATTTTGTGAGCTTTTAAAAGTGCAAATTTTTCAAAGAGCATTGCCTTCTTGCTAGTATTTTCCATGGCATTTGAAATTACTGGAATATTGAACAAATGTCTCCATAATTGCCTCTTGCGCTGCCTCCTATGGAACAAATTTAATGGCAGAAATTCTTATTGTGGTGTATTTGGAAGAACAGAATGAACTTTTAGACAACAGGCACTATAGTGACTACACAATAAAAATATTTTTTTAATTCCTTTATTTAAAGAGGCAATGTGATATTGGAGAAAAATCATTATTTTAGGAGGGAAACAGACCTGGGCTTGAATTCTGGCTCACTTCCTTACAAGCTGTATGACTCTGAAGTACTCACTTAATATCTCTGTAAAGTGGGGTGATAATATCTGCCACAATAATTGCTATGAAGATTAAATGACTGAAGTATGTAAAGTTCTTAGCTCAGTAACTTGTTAGAGTAAGAATTTAAAATGCTAGTTTCTTTTTCTTTAAAATGCTGTACTTACTAAATTCCTACTGTGTGTACTAAGAAACAAGACAAAAATTGCTTCCCTAGCAACTGTAACGCTTTTTCCATCAGATATCTTCAGAAGAAAAACTATTATCCAAAAGTTCTTGGAAACAGGAGGATTTTTATAATCAATATAAGCTTCTTTGAAGAAATAAAAAGGAACTCTTTTCTGTAATTACTAAAATAACTTCAATGTAAATAGTATACAGCAACAGCAAAAACTGAATGCAAAAATTAAAAACACCACAGCAAAGTTTTAATAAAGAAACAATTCACTTTGATCCCTCGGAGAGAATTTTTTGCCTCACTAGAGTAAGTAGGCTTCTCATTAGAAAATGAGATCTACACAAACATTAGAGAATTTATGAAATCTGGAAAAGAGATACTGCTCTATAATTGAGAGTGTCAAAGAGATTAAAATGCTATGAAAAAGCAGTTAACTAGCTTATTTTTCAAATACAAAAATACTTTTCTTAGTTTTAAGAATAATTTGTTAACCAAACCTATTCTCAGGATAAAAATATTCTGGACTAATAAGTAGTCCATTGTTTCAAAGCACAATCTGTATAACATAATTCCAATAAAACAAAAGAATGTGGAAAGTCCCTCATGTTCACTGTAACAGGATGAATTACACGGGAAAACTGTGCTGTACACTTCAGCCAAAACAATCAAGATAAAGGCAGACTCAACTTAAGAGAGGTCATTGAATTCAGGATTATTATAGGTTTTTTGTTGTAATGCAGAAATGAAGTCATACTGCGTTACCCAAGGAACTAAAATTCATACACACACATAAAAAAATAGATAAATGAAAGACTATTTTTCATATCCATTTAAATTTCAGAGAAAGACTGTTCATGGCTGATAAAAGAAATTATTGGAACTAATAACATTTAGAAACCTATTTATAAATCTGGTTTACTATGAAAATGGAGGCTTTTAAATACATTAAAGAACAAGTAAGCTGCAAAGTTTGACAGTGTAAATACTCAGCCACATATGTGCTTTACACAGCCAATCACTCCAGTTTACTTTTAAACTCATATAAAGCCCAAGCTATTTCAGTCTCTGAAACCCTTAATAGCAACAGCAGCCACTGGAAACAGTTGGGAATGACTTGAATTTCAATCCTTTCAAAAGCTCTAGATGCTATGGACAAAAATTTTTATTTGGAACTCCAAGGAGACGGCTGCCATTGAATACACAAGAATGACCAGTTTGTCACTCTATCTCACTAATAATAACCTTCTTGTGAATTATTTCTAAATTTATCAAGCAAAATAGCAGAAATACTTTATTTTTAAATTCTCTACAACTCAAGGCAATAAATATTTATTGAGTATCTCCTATGGCCAAGCCACAGTGGTAGGCACTGGAGAATGTAATAAATAGAACGTTATTTCTGCCCTTCAGGAATTGGGCATGATCTTTTTATCACTTAATTGTCGTTCACATTACATCTTACTCAGCTATTCCGTTTCATACAAGGATATATTGCATGCTTCTCATTTTAAATCTCTGAAATTCAACTTTTTTTCTTTCTTAAAATGATAATGAAGGTTAATTTGGTATAATCCAATGCTGTGGAATCATGGTCCTTTAAATCTATTAAGCAGATGTGGCCAGGAGAATCTTCTCATGTTACTCTACTCCTTCAGCTGTCCTGCTGTCTATGTCGTCTCCGGTTCCCTCCACACCCTCAGCCTGTCTCTCCTCAGTCTGGCCTTCCCTGTGAGTGTCTCTGCTTCCCAGTCTAATTTCAGATGGCTTAAAATGTTTTTGGCCAGAGGTTCCCATCTGTGAACCACACTTGAAGCAGATAACTAGTACACAGTTTTAAGTTTTCACAAGTGATTCACGAATTCATCTGTGTACCAAACACTGTTTAAAGTCTGCTTAAATCATGGTAACACTGGAATTTTTAAATAAATGTAGATTCCTATACATAGATGTAAAAAAAATCTTCCTCTTCATTTAAAACTGAGATACAATGATTATAAAAATAAAATTCTTAATGTGATGGGGGAAGGCCTTATCCAAGAAATATCTGGTATTTTAAAAAAGGTCCTTATTTAAGGTTAGAAACTTATTTAAGGTTAGAAACCAGGGGTCCACACTGTGAGCTCCTTGAGAGCAAGAGTAAGGACCTCCTTTCTATTCCCAGGGAGCAGCCAGTTCAGCAAGTGTTGCATTAGTAGACGCTAACAAATGGATCTTAAACATTTTTTAAGATACAGTCATTATGACTAGGAGCTGTGTCTCTCCCCACCACCACACCCTGAGGCCATGCTAATTTATTATATTATATTCAGTCTGTTTTAATACATATACAAGCTATATAACAGGTGGTTGGAGATGAATGTGGGAGGTTCAGGCAAGGAATAAGTCCTTCTGATCTTGGTGATGGGGTGGCTGGTGGGCCATTCACCAAGATAAATTCAGCAGGAGGTGCAAATTGGTGATCTAAGGTGTTGAGCTCAGTTCTGACCTTGTTGAGTTTGAAGAATCTGTGAGACATGCAAGTGTGAAGTAGTTCCAGTGACATGACGGGAGGAGAAGCCAGACTCTATAGTAAGTAGAAGACCAGGGAAAAAGTGAAAGAACAGAGCCTGGGTCTAGCAGCTAAAAGCCTGAGCAATCTCTGGCTCTTCCCTATTTCCTCATATCTACACCATTACTGTGGCTTTTAGAATTACTGTTCACAAGTTCTAATTTTTCTCATTTCCCCTCTGTTTTCTATTTCAAGCCCTCACTTAGCCAAGTCACTGCAATACTTGTCTCACCAAGCTCCCTGTCTCTGGTGTCTCCCTACCTTCTTCTAAACAGTCTCACTATCATCCTAAAAATGTCACTTTTCTGTTCAAAACTTTTAATACCTCGGTGTCTAAGACCCTGCAAAGCACTATTTTAACCTAACTTTCTTTTTATTCTTTCTACTTCCAACTGGTCAACATGCTCAATCCAACATATACTGGGGACTGGCCACCTCCCCACTACCTCAGGGGGTATTCCTCCATGTGTGATACCCTTCTCATTTTTCAAAGCTTAGCCCAAATTTCAGCACCCCAGGAATCCTTTCCATTTGAATGAAATCTCAACCTCTTTACCTGCCTGTTCTAATCGCAATGAATAGATATAAATTCCTAAAAGGCAAAAATCATAAATCATGATTTATATCTACCCCTCTACCCCTTATGACTGCTAGTCATAAGGTAAATCTAAAGGAAAAGTCCAATTTTAAGAAATTTGGAACATTATGAGACTTTCAACTCAACTTAAGTAATTAATGAGAGTGTTGAAAAATGAAGAGAAAATTATTTTTAAAAGTATTATTAAAAACACAACTAAAAGTTAGTATTTTAACTTGATTTTAATATGTTACTCAGGGAATTAAAGGGAATAGACATGAATTTGAATGGGAGAATAAGAGAAAAAACTCAATTTCTTTTTGTCTTTCTGACTAACCCTCAAAAAAAGAGAATTATATCTGCCTCATGCCTCTAAGAACAAGAGGAATCAGCAAAACAAACAAGACTAGGTGTGTCCTGGTTTCTCTTTGCTGCCATAAATCACTGGATAAGACAATAACTTGAAACCAAAGCAGTAGTTAGCAGGCAGTAAACATGTTTGTATCCACTCTTTTTAAAAGCTTTAATTACAATTGTATGATCAAAATCACTCACTCGACTAAATACTCCTTTCTTCTAGCACTTGCATCATCATCTTTCTGACTTTCTCAGATAACTACTTTCCAGACTGCCCTCTCATTTTCTCTCATTTCCCTCCAGTCACACCCACTGTGTTGCTAAGAAACAAAATAAATATGATCTCCTGGAAGTAAGTTTACAATGCATACTATATGAATACTCACTTATCAATAAAGAGAGAAGTAGGAAGAAAGGAGAGAAAATTTACCTTTATTATATCCTAGGTTCTTTACATGTGCTATTTCACTTTATGTTTATAATAGCCCTACAAGGCAGTTGTTATTATACCCATTTACAAATGGCTAAATGAACTGTTACATAGCTTGCCTAAGGTCACACAGCTAGGACGTAGTGAATCAAGGTTTGCACGAAGCCTGCCTAATTTCAAAGCCAGTGTTATAGTACCATTTTGTGGCCTTGTTTTAAAATTCTGCACATACAAAAAACATCGTGCATGTTAAAATCTTACAATAAAGTTTTCAAATTAAATAGGTCTTTAAATGTATTATTTCCTAGGATTGTTTTCCCAAGGGTTATACACTGAAATCATTTTTCCTTCAGAGGAATAAGCAAGGTTTTTATGTTAAAAAATAACTAAACACTTTCAAGATGTAAAGTTCAAAAGGAAAAAAATGCAAAATGCAAAATACACCCCCACAACCCATGTTGGCCAAACCTGCTACTTACAAATTGCTACGCACTATCAAAAGAGATGAACTAGCTTGAGCCTTCATTTTCAACAACCTTTATCCATACTCAATAGAAGAAGAGGTACCTGATAAATACTTCTACATCTGCTGATTGATTTATTGACTGACAGTCCCTTTTCCAGAGTGTCACATTGAGCAGAAAGTCCCAAACCCTTATTCTCATGGAACGCATAGATAGAAGCTTACTGAAAAACTAAGTCTTTAAACTTTAATACAGAAATAAATTAGCAAATATAGTCAATGGCTTACAAACTTGAGAGGGAAAATGAAAGGTGACGTTCTGATAAAGATCAGGCAACTATATACACAAGTCGGTACCCAAATGAATGTTCCTATCTAGCAGCCCACGAGCCAATTAAGCCTCCTTTTTTTATTTTACTTTCATTCTAATATATTGAGTCTATGAAGGATATAGAAAATACTTAGTTATAATATTTATTATAGAATGCTGACAGGTAAGGCTAAAAATGAAAAGGATGTTTTGGATAGAGATGCTGTTGCTTACAAGAGCCAAAGAGTTACCCCTATTGTGTTTCTATTCTGTTTTATCAAATGTTATTAAGAGACTATAGTCACTAAGTCCCTTGCTACACAGAAAGTGGGGAGGATACAGGCTTTGAACTGACTTGGGTTTGTAAGGCAAGCAACACAAATTCTCAAAGCCATAATGTACTCATCTGAAAAACTGGCATGTTAACTCCTCCCGCAATGATTTGATATAAGAATTAAATGATATATGTGAAAAGTCTTGCACAAAAGAGATGTCAATGTGTGCTTGTCTTCTTCCCCTTCCTAAGCAGCACTTCTAATTTCAATGCTGAGGGGAGGGTGCAATCAAACTCAATCCTGCTGAAAAAGAATCATCCTCCAACCTAAGAATTAAAACCAAAACTAAAACAAAAACAACAAAATAAGCAAACAAAAAACAGTAAAACCTAAACTGCAGAGCGGACATTAGAAAAGCCTGTGAAATATCAACGGGGGGTAGAGATAACCTGAAGTGGGATAACATCCAACTCCAATGAAAAGAAAAGATAATTGAACTAAACATCTTTTAATTCTCACGAACTAAAATATCCCTGAAACAACTGAAAAGTTTGACTAGAAAAAAAACACAGTACTTTCTGAATTCTGGCCTCTATGCTGTTAGTGAAAGAGCAGAGTTGAACCCATAGAGCCAACAGTAATAGAATGTTAAGCAATCATTAAAATGAAACAAAAGATGGCTAAGAGCTTCAGATTGGTACAATACCTACTTTTTCTTTTTACTTGTAATTCAATGTACCTATTAAATTATTCCAAGCTGTCACTCATGAGTAGTAGTTGCTGGACCTCTGACAATTTTTTTTGTTGTTTCTTGAAGGATAAGGAAGGGGGAGGCATAAAGAGAGTACATCAATATTTTTCAAAACTCAGTCCTTCTAGATCTTTCATTTCCAATCATAACAAGTTATACATTAAATGAAGTCTAAGGAATAAAAACAAAACAAAACACAGATATGTCAATACCCATAATGTAAAAAACAAGGAAGATTAGAAAAGCTATGTACCTTTTCTGTGATCCCAACAGAATTAATTTAAAAATATAAAATAAGAATAAATATATGAAGTATTTTTTAATGATTAAATGCTGTTTGAATATCTGTATGACCAACCTTTCATCTTAAAGTCAGCAGAATAGTACAAGCCAGTTTGCTAACCTGGCACAGTTTAAGATAACTCCAATGAAGAAAGTCCAATTTCCTGATTCTCTCGGCCAAAATAAGCAAACTTAAGTTAGTTTGATCTAACACCAAGCCCTAGGGAACTTATCATTTTACAGCTAAAAAACCAGAACAAGAACCCAAATTTAAAGGAAGTTAGAAATCACCCATGACCTCATTTTATAGTCAAGAAAATTAGGGCCCAGAAGTTTAGCAACTTGCCCCAATCATACAGTAAGTTAGTGGTAAGTTTATCTGTTATGTGCAGAATTACTGATATTGAAATGGTAAAAAAATCTTACTCATAGACTCCAACTCTAATATAGTTAACAGAGTTGTTAGACATCAGAGTTTTAAAAAGGTATTTTCTTCTTTTATTAGGTAAAATAATATAATTTTTTAAATGATCCACTTTGACTCAGATCAAAAGCACAGGTAAAATGGCTTTCGATATTTAAAAATAAGTACATTGCCATTTGCCTAATTTCCACAGGAGGAAAAATAATTTCAAACAGAATTTTTCATTGTCAAATTGTAGTACTCTTAAGAATAAGTTCCAGCCAGGTCAGAGCGGCTCAGTTGGTTGGAGCATCATCCCATGTACCAAAAGATTACCGATTCGATTCCTGGTCAGAGTACATACGGAAGGCAGCCAATCAATGTGTCTCTCTTTCTCTCTCTCTCTCTCCCCCCTTTCTCTTCTCTCTCTAAGCATGTCCTTGGGTAAGGAATAAAAAAAAGAATGAGTTTCAGATGCAGAAAAACTTTTTTCAAATCCTTTTCAAAGATAAAGGACAAATGAAAATGAAATCTTTTACACCCCTGTATTCATTAGATGTCCAGATTGTAGTGAGTCAAGTTTTTGGGATATCACAGAGAGATAGACTAGATAGAAAAAACAAAGGTTTAAATAACCTTAATCAAGCATCCTTACTTTACTTTTTCCCTCTTAAATTCTATTTTAGGACACTGAGATTGGGCCTAAAGAAGAGATAGTTGGGTTTTTTTTATTTTTTACTGAATTTATTGGGGTGACATTGGTTAATAAAATTATATAGGCTTCAGGTGTACAATTCTATAACACATCATCTGTATATTGTACTGTGAGTTCACCACCCAAAGTCAAGTCCCCTTCCATCACCATTTATACCCCCTTTACTCTCTCCTACCTCCCCCCACCCCTCTTTCCCTCTGGTAATCACCTCCATTATTTTTTTAGTGAACAGATACACAATATTTAATGCAAAAAATTTTTGCAAAACAAAATTGCTGATAATGTTCAGTTCAGCAAACACAAATGGGTTTTCTCTGTTATATTCTCCCCCTAGGAGTTCTTGGGTGGAGGTGAACAGGAACTGGGCAAGTGGTAATCAGCCAGTGTTTCTGCAAGAAAAGGCAGAGCTGCCACTATCAAGACTGGGAGAGGCTTAGTCTGCTCTTTCTTTGAGCCCCTCTTTCCAATAATGAAGTCATTTTTCCCCCAAAAAACTCTCCAAGTCTTTCTCACAATTTTTTTATAGGCCCAGGAAAACTGAAATTTGATTACAAATATTAGAGTAACCCACAGGACCTACAAATTCTGTCCCACCTCTACCCATTTCCTGCTACCTCTCTGACCTCAATTCTGACCAGTCTGCCTTCACTCACTCAGCTCCAGGCACACTAGCTTCCCTGACAGGGCCACTGCACAGGCTCTTGCCTCTACCTAGGACACTTAGGACCCAGATATCGAATAACCTTCTCACTGAGGCTTTCCTGACCACTCTATTTTCAATTGCAATTCCCTACTCCTGCATTCCCTATCTCCTTTATGGGCTTTATTTTTCCCTATACCAATTATTTCCACATGACATACTATATGGTTCTACTTATGCCTTGTCAGCACTTACAAAGGCAGGAATTTTTATCTGTTCTCTTCACTGCTGTGTCCCCAGCATCTGTAACAATGCCTGGCACTTAGCAAGAGCTCAAAAAATATTTGTGGAATAAATGATTTCAATTTGGGAAAATAATGCTGGTACCCATCAAATATTTATTAGACACTAAAAGACATCTTATACAAGATGTCAAATACAAATAGTGCATAAAACATGGTCTTTGCTTTCAAGAAGTTTGGTGGGAGAAACAGAACTAATATACAAGGAGTAATTCATTAATTACTTAGGCAATACTATTAGGTATGACTGAACTAATTAGGTTTATTTGTACATAACTCATCCATGCCTTGTTATTCCTAGCGTATATTTAAATTACTGAATGAAATGGTATAAGCTTGTCATAGAAGTTCAGAGGCAAAAAAATAAGTAAGTTGCAATAGTAAGAGAAGTCTTTGGGCAGAGGATGAGTTCAAAATGGAGTTTGTGTATGTGGAGGCACATATTGGCAGTGAAGAGGTAGGCAGGTATTCCAGATGAACTGAATTTCCTGAGAACATAAAGGCATGTGACGGACAGGAAGAAACCTATCTTAAATGGAAAGACTATTCACTTTTGAGTAACGATCACAGTAGCGCGTGCACACACACACACACACACACACATACACACACGACAGCTGGTGACCCATCACTAATAAATGCAGGGGAGCAAGGGCAAAAGCCCAGTTCCCTTACTTCAATGCAGGACAGGCTCTATAGTCTATGGCACAATTTTGTTCCAAAGCTCCCTCCTGGATCAAGTTGAGACTAGACATTCCCTGAAACCACATCCTAGCTCATCTCAGTGTCTTCTTCCCAATCCTTCCTTTAATATATCACCTGACCATGAGTCTCACCTTAGGTTCAGCTTCTAGACAAACCAAACTAAGTCAAGTATGTAGAGGAATATTCACGAAGAAACTACGTGTTTATGAAGAATCTCACAGAGAAAGTACTGTTGTAGGTAACTCAGCTTGGAAGGATAATGCAGACCAATATGGTTGACAGGTGGCATAAAGAGAGTACGGTGTCTGGGGGCCAATTAAGGATGCTGCTGTTCAAATTCAGAAATAAGTGGAAGAAAAAATAATTTCTTTGATATGAAAAAGAGAACTTTAAGAGGAGAATGGCCCTAGTATAGGGGAGAACTGAAGAAAACTCTGCCAGGTTTTATTTTTCCTTAAAAGGCAAAAAGTATTTCTTCAGTAGTACTGCCAACGTCATACCATGAATTTTCTTGAATGCAAATCTCTTTTCAGGCTGACGTTACCTAACACAAGAACCATTCAAAAACTTGAGAATTACAATGAATTACAATAGGACCCTAAAGTTCTCTCTCCTACTTTGAGTCCCTGAATGTCATTATTCAGAAATATGAAGACAAGATTAATGTATTTAAGTAGCTTAAAAGAATCTTTACTAGAAGCAGTAGCAGATTACTACTCAAACTGGAAATGTACCCAAACAGGGAAACCTCTGGTCTTCATCTCTTCTTATGGGACCTAGAAGTGGTTTCAATAGGAAATAAGATACTGGATCCTGGGTCATAAAATAGGGAGCACAATGTGAAAACAAGTAGGCTAGTAGGAAAGAAATGATACCCAAGAAAAGAGCTTATACCCAACATAAACTTTCAACTTTAGAATTTGAGAAACAGACCATCATCTGTATTTGTTTTGTTTTGTTGATATTTCACACGTTAAGCTTCTTGACTTCTTGGTTCCCTTTCAAAATCATACTTAGTAAAAATGCCCATAAATAAAAATGAGTACTTTCATTTACAGGCAGAAAGGATACTATCAAAATAGAACATTTTAACAAGGTTATGTTTCACATTGATTACTTTTATAGGCATTAAAATGTATAGCTAATAGTTATCAAAATTTAAATACACACAACTTTTTACTCAACAGTCCCACTGAAAGGAATTTCTCTCAAGGGGAGAAAAAAAGAAAATGGTTAGAAAGCCATCAAAGTAAATCTTTAAGTCTAAGTTCATAAAAAATTTTACTATTCAGTTTTAAGACCAAATCGATATTCCTCCAGACAAGTACATATAATTTACCCTGTATATATCCTTTAAATAGTTCCAGGAGAAACTCAAAAAAGGCTACATAGCTAGATACCTTTGGAAGGCACCACATACGTTATTCCCCTCTTAAAAGATTTATAATACACAAGATAATTTATGGAAGACTTTGAGATGTTTTGGGGGGAAAAAGGTGTTTTCCAAATTTTATAGAATAGAAACACTTTTGCAATCATTAAAAACAAGACCTGTTTAAAACTTTCCATAACCACCTGGTGACAGCCACCTTCCTTATAAACCTAAAGGTTCAGAGCTACACTCAATCACCCTCTCTTCACTTCTTCTTTCCCCTCCCCATAGCCCAAGATACTGCAGTGGTTCTAACTTTAGAATTCATAATAATCACAGGGAACTTATGAAAATATAATTCTTGGCCCTGGCTGGTGTGGCTCAGCTGGTTGGAGGGTTGTTCCTGTATACCGAAAGATTGCGGGTTCGATTCCCAGTCAGGGCTCATACCTAGGTTGTGGGTTTCGTCCCCGGTCGGGGAGTGTAAGGAAGGCAACCAATCAATGTTCTCTCACACAGCAATGTTTCTCTTTCTCTTTCTCTTTCTCTCTCTCTCAAATCAATAAAACATGTCCTCAGATGAGGATTAAATGTATATAAAATTCTTGGTTCTTACTTGCAGATATTCTGATTCCTATCAGTATTTTTAATAAGCAATCCAGGTGATTTCAATGTAGGTCAAATGTTGAGACATTCAAAATGCCTGACATATTATCATCAAAGAGAGAATTAGCTGTTTCATAATTGAGGCCAGGTAACTTTAAAAATAAAAGTTCAGAAAATCTGGACTTCATATCTTAAAAAATTATTTTTCTACCCAAGGAAGCAAAGAGAAAAGACATGCCAAGAAAAGTCAAATCATACTTAAAAGAATACCCTCTAATATAATGCCCAGAATATTAAAGCAAAGGGTTTTACCCAATAGTAAGACTTCTTAGCCTGCGCTCCACTGAGAAATTTCAGGAATTCTTAAACTCACTGAGCTGCACACACTATTTTTGTATGTGAATACATGCCTTTTTATGGAGAAATAATCCAAAGCTTTCACCAATTTTTATGCTGCGCAACAACTCAATTTAAGAGTATCATATTTTTTATTCATCTGAAAACAGCGTAGTAAAAACTGCTTTCTAGTTAAGAGTATGAATCAGACACACAAAAACACATTTGCCAGTGTTATTTTCTGTCTCAGAGCCAAACAAAAAGCAATTTACCTTTGCAGAGTCATATTCAAAGAGCCTGTGCAACCCTTAATCTTGTTCTGGGCTTCCAGGTGAGTCATTCCATGGGCACTTATTCCATCAATGCTGAGAAGCACGTCACCTATTCTCACATTTGCCTGCGATGCTTTGCCACCATCTTTTAGCTGTAATAAATAAATATAATTAGGAGTGTCACTTATTAAGAAATAATAAACACAGATGAAAATTATACCTTTGCTAACATCATAAGAAAAGTATATTACTTTACTATTAGACAAAGTAAGAAAAATTATCTTGTTTAACAGGTAAAGTTAAAATTTAAGTAACATTCATGTTTATTTTCTTAAATTCTTATTTGCTCTATAAAACTAAAATAATTTTATGAGAAAGGTTCCCTGATAATTTCTCCATTTCTTTACTGTGTAACAGTAGAGTGCGATTGTTACAAATGAGTAAGAGAAGTAGCCAAGGAAACTATATATTAGCACAAGAAGAAGACTGTAAGCTGGATAGGGTATTTAATACGCTTTTAGAAGTAATTTTTAAAACTCTTTAGACAGCTGTATTTTTGTTTGAGCACAAAAAGAAACACAAATGGGAGGATCTACTGAACAATCCTTCCCATTGAGTCCCATTCATATCCAGTATTTGGGGGGTTGAATTCTTTCAGATCACAGGCCCAGATAGCTTTTATACTGGATGTTTCCTGCTCTAGGTGTTTAGCAGGCAAGGAAGGAAACCAGTGTGCCTGAGACTGTCAGACTGTTTTGTGTACCACAGTCTTTAATCTCCAATCTTTCTTTCCTTCTCTAAAAAATTTTCTACTAGAAATTTTTCTATATAGAAAAAATATCTATTTGAGCAAGGATATGTAAAATTTAACAGATATAAGGTGTAAAAAATATTTCAGACCTTTAAAATGAAACATTCTCTCTCACATACATAGTATATAGTGATTTTGTTGTCATTTTTGTACTGATAAAAACAACTCCTTTCAGCTGCCCAGATATTTGAAGGTAAAAAAAAAAAAATTAATGAAATGTTGACACTAAAAAAATAAGACTTGCAGACTCATATAAAACTTATCAACATTCTTATAACATATACACACCTTTTATTACATATATTGTATGATTGTCAAAGTAGTTCCAAAGTTTAATGAAAATTAAATGAAGTGGACTTCAGGATCACAGGATCAAGCAGAAAAGAATTAAGATAGAACCTTATTACATATATTTTAAAATAATGTATAGGCAGATATATTTATTAAAATATAAAAGGAATGTGTGTGTATTTGGGATTTAGGAAAAAGTCTTTTCAATTAACAATACATTAAGTGATATGGTTTTACTATAGTCATGCACTCCATAAGTGCATTTTGGTCAACAACGATCGCAGAGGTAGCAGTGGTCCCATAAGATTATAATGAGACTGAAAAATTCCTATCCCCTAGTGACATCGTAGCTGCGGTAACAGTTTAGCCCAAGGAATTAATTATTCATGTGTTGGTGGTGATGCTGGTGAAAACAAACCTACTGTGCAGCTAGGCTTATAAAAGTAGAACATATACAATTATGTACAGTACTTAATACTTGATAATGATGATACACAACTATGTTACTGATTTATGTATTTACTATACTGCACCTTTTTATTGTTAGAGTTTACTCTTTGTACTTATAAAAAAAAAGTTTGCTATAAAATATTATGCCATATTAGGCCAGCAACAACCTCAGACATCTCTTGACTGCATCTCTTTCTCTTGTGCTTGATTTAACCTTGTGTTGTTTTGTACAGTGACATGCTGTACAGGCTTGTAGCCTAGGAGCAATAGCTATACCATAGAGCCTAGGTGTAGTAGGCTATACCATCTAGGTTTGTACACTCCAGGATATTTGCCCAACAATGAAATCACCTAACAACACATTTTTTAGAATGGATCCCAGTCGTTAAGCAGTTCATGACTATATATTAAATAATGGGTGTGGACCCTCTTTTAATAATTAGCATTTCTTTATTCATTTAAATATCTTAAAAATCATTTAACACAGAAATACTAATTGTTCTTCTCTTGTGAAAGACATTTACAAAAAAAACAGTTCCTAAAGTCAGCAGTTTTCTGTAGTAGTTATTCACAGGATTGTTATAATGACTATGTGAGATTATAGCTCAATAAATGCTAACTATTATTACTATTCTCTTGACCTCAGATTACTAATCTGAGAAACATGGGTGCTGTACTAGATGATCTCAAAGGCCTTCCTAAGGTCCCTTCCAAGTTTTAAAAGTTCACCTATCTGTGAGCTATCTGCACAAAGGTATAGATCTAATCCCAAAATAGGAGTCAAATTTTAAAGACCCTGTTGGCAGTGCAAATGGACATTTATTCCCCATTAAAATCAGCAAATGAATTGAAATCTGAATAATGATAGAAAAAAGTATAAACATAATTTACCCTAGATTTTATTTTAGCCAAAAAGGCAAGCATTGAAAAAAGAGAGAGAATACAGCTAATTACCTCACCTTTCCTAACATAAAGTAGCCTTACCATAGAAATAATGAAACCTATGGAAAGTTTCTCTAAATGTATCTAACAAAAGCAATTTAAATACTCCCAGTCTTGTAGTAATATAAAGGTAGTAAAAAATGCAGAAAGAAAATAATCAAATCCAATGTCATAACCAGAAAAACTTTTCTTACCCCTTTGTTCAGGTTGCCTAACTAGATTCTGAGCTCCTATGGCCTCAAGATTTTCAAAACCAACTTCTCAGAATTATGTTTTTAAGGTTGCTTTACTCTAACACCTTATTTTCCGATAGTAGAGCACAGGAATCCTACAGCTCCTGTGAATTCTGCCTCCTTCCATTCCTCTCCCATGCTAGTCCACACCCTGATCACCTGTCACCGTGATCTTGCCTACAGCCTACTGCAAGACTCTCCATATTCCTCCCGCCCCTCCTCCACCTTTGTATTTCCATAATGGTGGCCCTACTCCTATTTCACACTGGGACTCCAATCATGTCAACTACTTACAAAATGAGGGTGAAAAAACTCCAAATATCTTCTGCTTCTACAATGTAGAATAAAGCCAAAGCCTGAAATACAAACCATCTATAATCTGTCACCACTGGTTTCTAACTTCAAAACAAGCACCATAAGGTCAGGGATCATGTTTTATAATTTGCTGTTTTCCAAGAGCCTTGACTACTGTAGATATTAGAAAATATCTGATTAAACTGTAGTAAAGAAGAAATCAATAAATCAGTGCATCAGTTTAATATACTAAATTCTAGAAGTATACTTAATTCACCAAAGAAAGAACAACAGATTATAATCTCAAAATGATAATCTTCAATTAATTAGGCTGAACTGATTTCAGTAAGGTCAAAAATCAAACAATATTTCCAATAGGACAAAGTAAATGCAGTTTGGATAGTTAGTAATGTATTCTTCCTAGGACTTCCAAAGTGATAGCACAACTCCCCTTGGCAACTTCATTGAACAAGTATTAGGAAGAGCTTAATTATATATAAATATATATAAATGGTTGTTTTTTGTAAATCTTCACCCAAGTATATTTTTTCCATTTATTTTTTAGAGAGAGTGGAAGAGGGAGAGGGAGAGAAAGAAACATCGATGTGAGAAAGACACATCAATGCATGTGCCCCAACAAGAGCCAAGATCAAACCTGCAACCTGGGTACCTGCTCTTGACGGGGAACTGAACTCGAGACTCTTTGGTGCCAGGCTGACACTCTAACCACTGAGCAACACCGGCCAAGACAAAGGGCTTAATTATATTTAATCTCAACTCTTTCTCAATAAACTGTCAAAAATAGAAACAATTACCCATCACCATCTATATAATCTTTCATTATTATTTAAACTGTCAAACAAACTCATTTTTATCTACAGTTTTTTGAACTTAGTAATGTTGTCTTGGCTTTTTTACATTAACTTCTTAATCTCTATCATTATTATTCAATACTCAGGCTTCCTGCTTACATGATTTAAAGATCATGAAGAGCCTGAACTTGAACTAATGCTGTATGTATAGTGGGAAAGGCCCATTGCCTAGAACCAAATATAAAACTTGTTAAAGGTCGCATCTCACTGAATACTCCTGAGCTTCATTTATCCCCAGGACCACTTCCTCAAGCCATGCACTCATTACAAAGATAAATTTCCCCCCTCAATTGGGTATTATGTAGCATTTTTATGAATTGTGAGCAGCTAAGAAAAAACTACAAGGTCACCCATTATTTGCATAGTTCATTTTTTGTTTTTGCAAGCTAAATAGCCTGCATTTGTTTGAAGCAGTAATAAGTTTCTGTCATCAGTAAACCTTATACATAATATATGACAGCCATAAGGGTGTGTGTATTTCATAAATGCACAATTTGTAGGAAGGAAGCAGTTGTGGGAAGCTCCTGGGTCAAGCCCAGTATAAATCAAACTAATCACAAGCAAATGCTTCTCTTTTGATCTTTAAGTGCATTTTTCAGTACTGCTGTCCAATTTTCCATAAACTTAACTGTAGCTGTATGCTTCTTTAAAAACACTGCTTTGTGGTCTCCCTTAAGTAGCAAGCGTACATGGCTGCACATGTTGGAACTACCTCTGAGCTTCTGTTTATTGATGCAGATGGATAGACTCTGTGGGGGAAGGGGAGGGGGAGGGGAATGAAAGGGAAAAAAGACATCATAGATATCAGACTTGCACTTCTCCCATTTTACTTTAACTAGGAAATGCTAAAAGGTAAATTTTCTTCCATCATTTTAGAGAAAGAGCTCCTCTCACATAGTCTTTTTCTGCCCGGAGAAAGAAATGACCCAGAAAAAAGTAAACTGGACTATTTACAGAGCACTAACAAGTAAGTCAGGGACTTTGGAGGCACTTTATCATTCTTTACCACTATCAGAATTTTTACAGATGGGGAAAGAGAGCTTCAAAGAGATTAAATGATTTGCTTACGTCCATATAGCAAGTAAGAACACAGTCCTGAGCAGAGGCTTTGAAGTTAGGCAAACATGAGTTCATATTCATGCTCTGCCATCTATTAATTGTGTGACGTGAATTTAATAGGCCTCTCAGTTTCAGCTCTCTCTCCTTGAAAATAGCAACTGTAATTCCACCTGTCTCACAGAGCTGTTGAGCAGATTAAATAAAACACCAGCACAGCACATACCACACAATGCAATGTTTTATTAGTAATAGTATTTGTTTTATTATTATTATTTGTAAATGTTTTATTATTATTATCATTATTATTACACTGTGCACCAATTCACACAGGCTTCAACGACCTAAGGGAAAGAGAAGACAGCTTTTCAATCTGACCAGACTTTCTGGCTTTTCCCTTCTCTCTTTAAAGGAAGACCAAATATGCCTCCTTCATTCTCTTCCCTCTGCTTCTCTAAGCCCAAATCTTCCCCTCACGCAGCAATAGAGCTCAATATGCCACAGAATTAGGATCCCAGCTGACTGTGTCTTCCTTCCCTGCCTACTACTAGCCAAGTCTGAATTTTCCAAACTCCATTCCCACAGGGTGGTGACTTCCCAGGCCAGTTAGGTGTTGCCACTGTACCAAGAGGCCAAAGGGTAAGAATCAGTTAGGTGATGTTTGTGAAGAGCCTTGAATTGGAGGTCCGGGAAGGACAGGAAGGAAAGAAAACAAGAGCACACACAGCACAGGGAAAACAGGAGGGTACTGGTAGAGGGAGAAGAACAGGGAACCAAGACCATGAGGGAAGGAAGAGTCAGGAGGTATCCAGGCTTGGTAAGCTAGACCCAGGCCTTATCTCTAGGTGTGTTACACATCCATGTGCACATGCACAAAACAATACTTAAATTGAACAGAGCATCAAAATAATAACTCATTATAGAAGATGTTACATTTTGATTTGAGTAACTAAAATAATCTTAATGACTATAATTAATAACTATAATTTAGAACCAATTAACTCAACAGTAATAATTATGTACCATTAAACACGTCAGTAACTTTATTGTACTTAAACAAAATTTATAATTAAACTTCCCCCAAATGATTAGCCTTCATACAAATGTATGGTTCCAGCAGCATTTCTTCTTACATTTTAAAAATAATTTTATTGATTCATTTGAGAGAGAGAGAGAGAGAGAGATTGATTTGTTGTTCCACTTCTTTATGCATTTATTGGTTGATTCTTGTATGTGCCCTGACCAGGGACCGACCCCGCAACCTTGGCATATCTGGATGACACTCCTGCCAACTGAGCTACCCGGCCAGGGCTCTTCTTAAAACTTATTAATGAAAGAGAAAAGTAGCACTACATCCTTATAAAACTGCAGTGAAAGTAAAATATTAGTATCTTAAGATAGCATACCACTTAAGACAAGGATCTCAAAAATGCACTAAATAAAGAATGTATCTTATCATCAAATAATCCAGTAGGTATACCTCTAAATTCTTAAGAATTCCAAGGAATCAGAGATATACCTACTAGATTAACCCTTCCCATGGCTACTACCTCTTGACAGCATATCACTACAGTGCTTTCATTTTTAAAAGTTAGAACCCAGTATAGCAGATATTTTAAATAAGTCGAACTACTGAAGACTTCTCTTTAAAATAACTGTTCAATACAGCTGCTACATTGCACTGCACTTTTTCATAAAGGCAAAACGTTTAGCCATAACAGTAACTCCAACACTGTCTTAGAATTCTCTAATGAAATGTATCCTTCCAAATCATAAGGAATTCTCAATATGCACCCCAAACCTTCTATTTGCCTTCCCTTGGAAATGAGCCAGCAGTTACAAACCTCAAAAAGTAGGAATGAGTAATAGGAATGATTTACTGAAGATATACATGCCGAAGCATATTACAGAGATAATTTTATTATATAGATAACACCATTTTAATAGTTAGATGTTCACTAAGAATCATTTATGCTGGTTGAAAAGAAATTGACTTTGGTACTTATACTATCACATACTATGGGTAACAAGTAGGAGGCAAGTACCTATATGATGAGCCACTACCAGTGTACAAATTTTCAATCTTCTGCATGTTTTCAACAAATATGGACTGTCTTGGAAATGTATGACCCTAACAACATGGGCACGACAGGAATGCCATCAGACTTAGTAAATGTGGAAAGAGAATATATAAATATGACAGCTACAGAAGGAAACACTAACAGAAATTTCCCATGTCTGAAAACCATGGGAACTAAACCATGGGAAAATAAAAGCTATTGTTTTTCTAACAGTGAAATTACTAAAATTTGGAGAAATATACTAATAAAATTATATCAGTCTGACCAACAGAATTTTCTTGAGGCAGAGGAAAGCACTGAGAAAAGTCTTATTTTAAAAAACATCTGATTAATGGTCAATCTTTAAGTTTTGCTTTAGAATATTATTTTTTATTCCCTATGTAGAATAAAAATGTGAATCCAGACATATGAGCCTAGAGTTGAAAGTCTTTAGGTGTTTATCTCCTACATACTTCCCAGAAAACCGTGAATGTGACTTTTTACACGCCCCCCCCCAAAAAGCACCTAAGAACTTATGAGCATTACACCAAAATAGAGCACTCACAGAACTTGTTTTCCTGCTGAACAATGAGTGCTACTCAATCACTACCAAATATCACAAATTAAAAAAAGTGGTGACGTCTTTAGCCACTGAAGTGAGAAGTAAAAAACATTTGAGAAGTGAATTTTTTTTTCCAAACATATCCTTTAAGGCTTTTTTCAAATCCCAATTTATTTACTGTCACTCTGGTGCTTATTAATCTGCCCTACAATATTACTTAGCACTTAAAGTTGTTCTGTCTTGCACTATTTATTGTTATATAGTGTTGGTGCCTTGACTAGCCAGTAAATACTACTCAACTATATATAAATGCCAATCTCTGGCTTGGATGTCTAGTGTGAATATACCCCTTTAAAATTGGAGGCTATGCCCTGGCTGCGTGGCTCAGCTGGCTGGAGTGTCATCACATACACCAAAAACGTTGCGGGTTCGATTTCCAGTCAGGGCACATACCTAGGTTGCGGGTTCAATCCCTGGTCAGGGTGCTTACAGGAGGCAACTGATTGATATTTCTCTCTCTCTCTCTCTCTCTCTCTCTCTAAATCAACAAATATATCCTCAGGTGAGGATAAAAAATAAATAAAATTGGAGGCTACTTTGCATTCATTGTAATATCCTTTTCTGTGAAATAAAATGCTTTGGCTTTTTGTAGGTTAGAATGGTGAGATAACACAAATGATTACTGATGGCTTTCTGTGAGTGAATTTGTAAAATCCTGACTCATGTGAGCACTGGTTACTTTAATTAAGGGCCTTCGTTTCTGACTTATGAGTCAAACTGCAGTCAATTTTACCCAAAAGTCTGAGCATATACCTTATATGGTAGCAACGGGGCAACTGCCTCAAAGTATGTGTCATTATGCCTTACAACACCAAACAGACGAGTATGCCTCTTTCCTTATGTAGCCGCAGAGCTACCTAGTTTAAACAAAGGGTTTCTGCTCACAGTCTGTCCTAGGAGTCTCAAGTCATCTCCCAGGATGAGTCCTTCTTTACTGAAATAGCATCTTTATTTTTCTCTACCACCATCGTAATAAAATTGACACATGGCCTTCTTAAACTGTAATTCACTATTAAGGTACCACATTACACTTCATTATACAGCTAATCCATATGTGTTTAAGCCCAGAGATTTAATGGGCTTTTTTAGTAAATGTGTGAATATAATTCTATAGAAATGTAAAAAGTGTGGTGGTTAGTTAAAAAAAAAAAAAAAAAAGCACATCTACAAACATCTCAAAATCAAACAAATTGGTTAATTACAGAGAAATTCGTGTTTCTCCGTTTTCACTCTATAACAAGGAAAATGGTAAAGAAAATAATCACAAAGCTATAATGGTTAAAAATGAATTAGTGAACTCTAGTTTACCTACGAAGAGATTAACACTGAAATCCACACATTTCAACTCTCCCTGTTCACTTGGTTCTGTTCAATGATGAGATGAATTCCTTGAAATTGTATGCAAATTGTGTGTAAGTATGCATGTGTTTTCCATTCAGTCAGTCCTTAGCTTTCCTAAATTCTCAAAGGCATCTATGACCAAAAAATGTTAAGAAGTAATGATTTAATGAAACCTTAGAACAGTGTTTCTCAAAATGTGGTTTCTAAACCACCAGTGCCAGCATACTTTACAATGGAAAAAAAAACTCAAGCCCTTCAATATCCACAAGAGAAAGATGTTTAAAAAAAAAAAATCCATTAACATCAAAAAAACTGAAGAACTCAAAGCAGAATTAGTATTTATTCAAAATAGTGAAAAATCATGATTTCACATGTTAGTGGAAGGTAGGAGTGGCTTAAAAAACTACTTGCTTTTAAGAAATTTCTAAAATCTTCATAATGTAAATTCTTAACATTTAAATAACAGCCTATTCTACAGATTTTCAACTGCTGTGCTGCAAGAATTTTTAAAACATGCAATACCTGACTATTCAGTGAGGAGCACTGGCCTTTTTTCCCTTAGGCTGTCAAATGAAAAAATAACAACACCCAACACAATAGCCATCTGGTGTGAATGAATCAAAACCATACCTATTTTTTTGTCAGCTTGGCAAAATACATTTTTTGGTGTGTTGCAGAATTTTAGTAATTAGTTTATGTATGGCACGAGATGAAAACGTTGAAAATCACTGGCCTATTCCAATAAGGCACTACATTCAATACTGAGTTCTAAGAAAAGGTCTAAACAGGCATGGCCCTTTCCCTCATCTGCTGCTTTAAATTGTTTAATCTTTCATATGTGTATGCAATTCTCCATAAAGCGGTGTTCCTCAAACCATCTGTGGCGAAAGACATTATCTGTGGCAAAAGTGCCCCCACCCCAACTCTGCCATATATCAATTTTTCTGTAACCTATAATAATGATAAATTGCTGGAAAAACAAAATTTAAATAAATCAGACAAAATATAAGACCAAATTTTTTATCATCAGATTCAGTACACATAAAATTACTCTGTCAAACTACAAAACTTTTTAGATGCTTACTCTTTTTTTCTTAATCTTTACTGTTGAAAGTATTACAGATGTCCCCCCTTTTTTCCCCCACTGATCCCTTCCACCTGCCATCTGCCCCCACCCCCACCAGGCCTTCCTCACACTATTGTCTGTGTCCCTGGGTTATGCATATGGGCATATAAATTCTTTGATTAATCTCTCCCCACCCACTCCCCCATCCCTGCCTTCCCTCTGAGATTTGTCAGTCTCTAGATACTTACTCATCATTTCTGTCCTTATTTCATCTCAAACTATAACCAACAGTTTGCTAGTCTGCAGACCAGCAAGGATGCTCCTTCTGGGCAATGACTATATTTCTCTTTAGGTCTATTGTACATGGACTTAAATATAATTTACAATAAACATCTGATTAATTACCACACTGGAAATTAAATATATTTAATACATAGGCTATAATTTAGTAATTTAACTCATTTCCAATTTTTTTACTCTTATGTTAAACATAAAGTGATTAATTATAATTGTACATTTATTTTGGCTCACTTATCTGACTTTTTCTTTAGGAGTTGTTTCTAAAAATGTATGCACATTCACATTTTTGATTCATGACTCTAGATTGCCACAAGAATATCTGGGGCCATTAATGATTCTGCAAACTGTGTAAGAAAGTGTCTGTTATCCACACCCTTGCAACTCTTAGTATTACAAAAGAAACCTAAGGGTAATTCTAGCTCTACCACTAATAAATCCTATGACCTTGGGCAAGTCACTTACATCTCTGGCCTCACTCTGCTCAGCTGTACAAGAAAGTTGAATCAAATGTTCTAGGGTCCCTTTAAACTCTAAAACGTAATAAATATTTACACAGGCTTTACTTTTACAGTCTCTCATTAGGCTAAACAGTCATTATAATTAGTATCCATTACTCACTTCGGCACTAAAATAAACTTTGTATATTCTCCAACTATTTTATATATGTTATTCTTATTACTCTATTACAAAGCATTAAAATGGCAAATATGTGTGCTTTTTAAAAACCTAAAACCTCATCAACATTAGAAACCCAAAAGTCTGGGTTTTGGAGCTAACTAGGAGAGAAAAGGATCTAGCTTATCTACTTTTTGAACCCCTAAATGATTTTTTTCTTCTAGAATAAATGGTCTAAAGGACAAGAATCTTCTTTCCACTGAGAGCAGCTGAGTCCTCTACAATTTAATGCTAAATTACTCATTAATTCATTTATCATACATTTAATTTAACTGAGTTATCACATGTGCACCAGATGTTAATAAGTGTAAGACTGAATTATTAGGCTAATGGAGAAAGCAAATATTCACTTATTCTATCATTTAACACATACTTGTCAAATGTCTATTATATGCCAAGCTGTTCTAGGCATGGTACAACAACAATGAACAAAACACGGTCCTTGCCCTCATGGAATCTGAATTCAGTCAGGGGGAAAGAGACAATCAACAACAAAAACCATACAGATAAATAATAAAATGTCAGGAAATAGTATTACAGATGAAAAATTATGCAGAGACTGGGAATAGAAACTATCAGGAGACACTCTTTCAAGGTAAGGTAGTCAGGGAAGACTTCCTGGGGAGGTGACATTTGAACACAGACTCAAAGGAAGAGAAAGAGCCATGCAGATATCTGAAGGGAAAGCATTCCAGGCAGGGGGGGAAGCAAAGGTTAAAAAAAAAAAAACACCTTTGGGACACTACAGGGTAATAGAGAAATGTTTAAAGTTACCAATAATTCAAAGACTGGAATAACTAATATGATGTACTTAGGTGGTACGGAAGGTTTCTCAGAGATAATGACAATTGCTATAGGCAAAAACAAAAAGCATGTGAAAGACATGATGACATAAAAGTACTACCATTCTCAGGGAAAGGCAAGTAGTGCAGGGTGTCTACATGTTAGGGAGAAAATGACAAAGAAACTGTCAGTCCAGGCTGGCCAGTTGCCAAAAGCCATACAATAAAGGCCATAATATGCAACCATAAATAACTTCTGAAGAACCTAAGTTTACAAGTTGCTTCCACATTAAGGAGTGTGGTCTCCTTAAAAATTCCATTGCTTAGGACAGATTGCTTACATTATGCAACCACCACTGCTGGGTGCCATACTGTTTCCAAGAAACCCATGCGTGTCAACTCCTGGCTCCATTCAGTGCTGTTTCTACCATGCACTTTCTCTCATCCCTTAAAGATGGCTATGACTTCACTCCATTCCTGTCTCAGGAAATATGGCCTCAGAACCAAATCCCATCAACACTTGGACCCATGGAATTAACATTTCCATACATGGAATTATTTTATTTATCCTGCTTGGGATTTGCTGAGGAGGGGGAAAAGAAGTCCTAGGGATTCTTTTCCTCCTAGCTCTCCCTTAGAGGTTTCCTGTGCCTTTTCTCACAGACCCAGGTTTATTTAGCCCCATACACCAGTGCACAGTTGGCTTTTATCAAGATAGCACCCAATGTTGGTAGATGACTTCTAGCACTCTGGTCTCTGGTCACTGATTTATTCTAGATGTTTCACTCCCTCCACAGACAGCAAATGAACAATCACAAACAGCAGCTAGAAATGGGAAGAAAATGTTCCTACATCAGTTTTTTGTTTTTTCTTTTTTTAAGTTAAGAGTAAAAGAGACTGGAGCACCAGAGAATGAGTCTTGTTCGGGTGCAGTTGGTGCACCATATGCTGTGAGCTTGGGCTAACCGTGGACTTGGCAGGGGGCAGGGTGCTGACAACAGTCAGGGAAATAGTAAGCAATGAAACTGCTCTCAGTTGTGCAGCCTGCACGGGGGTAGGAGTGAGGCAGCAGAGGGGGCTGATTTTTATTTGCCTGGTAGAACATGCCCGATGCAAACTGTCTGCTGTTTCATTTCACCCTGTTTCCCACTCATGACATCAGTGCTTTGATGAATCAAACCACCTCTTACCATCAGAGTAAGAGCCCAGAGTCAAATAGATAAGACTAAAGCCACTGTTATTAGAGAAAACAAGAATTTACTAGCAGAAGTAAATCTAGGATCTACAAAGAGCTTTACTTGTGTCAGTCCAAAACTATCATTTATTGAATACTTGCTACATGCCGGGCACCATGCTAGGCACACTCTCCTACTTTCTCTTTTCACAAAACCTTCTACTTCTACATGTAAAATGACAAATATCAAATAGATTAAAAAATGCTACATTTGTTCTTCTCACAGGTTAACATTTTTACTTAATATTCTGATGTATTCAAACATCTATTTAAAAAGTTAAACATTGAGCGTCGACCTAGGATCCAGGCAATCGGGGTTCGATTCCCGGTCAGGGCACATGCCCGGGCTGCGGGCTCGATCAATGACTTTCTCATCATTGATATTTCTCTCTCTCTCTCCCTCTCCTTTCCTCTCTCTGAAATCAATAAAGATATATTTAAATATATATATTTAAATATTTACAGGCAAATCCATCTAGCAAGCCCTTGTTAGCTTAGCTATTATTCTCTGCCGGCAATTACTATAAGCCATTTCCTCAACTTCCAAGCAAGGCGGAAAATAGTATACAATATTATTTGAGTTAGAAAACTCTGCCTCCAGGAGTAAAACCTTCTCACTAGTCCATGAGTTCTCCAGCTACACTGTTCATCATTATAGACATAGACTAGAGAACAATGTGCTCACATGTAATGTCAAATCACTCAGAAACACTCAGGTAAGAAACACTTTCCTTGCAACAGATTTTTTAATCACAGTCAAACTTCATGGACTAAAAATTGTTCTGGCACAAAACCAAAGGAATAAAAACATATTTTTTAACTGAGAAGTCTCTAAAGAGTTACAGCAAGTTCCAAGAGTAAAGATTTTTTCAAATAAGTATTGTTTTTCTTTTGTTATATTTATTTTGTTTGAAAGAAACAAGAAGGGAAGAAGGGACATTAGGCATTTTGTCTTACCAAAATGATTTGCAAACCAAAATCTTTTCTCCTTGAAGCAAAACACAAAAAGAACAAAAAAACTGGTGGACATGACCCAGCCCTAACCGAAATGAATTTGTTATTATATATATATTTTTCATTCTGAAACCTAAAATTATATTTGGGTATTTGATTAAATGTATGAAATCTCCCTTCTTGATTTTCACTTAATAATTACTCTGTAATCATTAAAAATCATTTCTTGGAGCAGATTCAATATTGTTTCCAGAAACTTATAGTAGACTTAGGAGGTATATAAATCAATTTGTAGATGTCAAAAAACAGGTAGAAAAGAGAGTAGTGTGCTGGGCTGTGGAAAAAAGACTTAAAAGCTTTTTACTGACTTGAAGATACATAAAATATACAAGGCTAAATCTATAACCGAGTAATTCAAGTTAAATAGAAGGCTTGACAAGGAGTCCACAAAAATAAAATCAGGGAGATTTTACAAGGCTGTGTTATTCCTATGAGTCAATACTTCAACAGTCTGTTGGGGTTGTTTTTTTTTTATATTTTTAAGTAGTAATATAGCCTTAGGCTCCATTGAAACCACCACCGCAATAACAACAACAAAAACCATATCCACATCAGGAAAAGTGTTAGTCCCACTGTATTCTATATGTTTAGACCATATCAGGAATATTACATGTAATTCAGTACCAGAGAAACCACCACAGAACAGTAAAAGATCCAGAAGTTACATCATACCAGGAATTACTGATTAAAAATGGATGGTGTTGAAAAGACTGAGTGTATAATATAGGAGTGGACTAGAATTATTATGTTTTACAAAGCAGTAATTCGTACACTTGGCTGATCAAAATCTCTCCGGACACTTTTCAAAAGTATAGACTATGGAGACTTATTACAAGAGATTCTGATTTAGAAACTCGAGTGAAGACTCAGGAATCTAATAATCCTTTAAGCAAGAACTATGATCCATGGGTACAAATTCTGGAAAGAAAGATTTTAATTCTTAGCACAGTTAAGGACTTGAAAACATTCAGAACATTCCAGAAATATAATGGTTTCCTTGCAAAGTAATGAGATTCCTATTCCTGGGTATGTCTAAGCACAAGGGAGACAGTCACATGCCATGGGTACTGTACAGGATATATCTCAATCTGAAAATGAGAAGTATTGTAAGTATTCAATAAATTACTGGTAAGTAAACAGCCAGATATAAGAATATCACACAATTTTAGTTACATGTTGTAAATGGTCTTTCTCCATGACAGCAATAAAACTATAAAGTTCTGATTCTCATTACACACCATAGTAATTTCAATCAGACTGCAAACATTTCTGCTTTCCTATAGCAAATGCTATAAAGTGAAATATAAGTCTCAATCTAGCTAGAGTTCAGAGTACCTAGAGTTCAGAGTACCTGAATTCATATCATTAAAATAAATAATAAACATAGCTTCAGAAGACAACACTAAAATAACTTTCTGTTAAACTGTGATGACACTGGTAAATGGAAGAAACAAGAGAGTAGGTCATCTCCTAGGCCAGACAGATTTCTGATTATTCAGGGTTTTGTAAATTATCTCTACACAGAGTATTTAAATTGTCCCATAAAGATGTAATAGCCATCACTACAAACAGGAATAAAAAGATGTGTGAGCTAAACACAGTCAATTTCCCTATCATTCTGCATATAATAAATATAAACTCTCAGTTAAATAACTTGATGCTAACAGCCCATATCACAATCTGCTGTTTAGGAGCCAAAAGAAACTAGCAGAACAAAGTGAGGAAAAAAAAGGGTAGAACTTGAGTGGTCTGAAGTTAGATGTTCCAATGGCCTTTCTTGCATGTTTGATAGATAAAAAGCAAGTCTCACCCTGGCCAGGTGGCTCAGTTGGTTGGGGTGTCATCCTGTACACCAAAAAAGGTTGTGAGTTTGATTCCCATCAGGGCACATACCTAGGTTGCGGGTTCAATCCCCAGTCAGGGTGTGTATGGGGGGCAACCAATCAATGTTTCTCACATCAATGTTTTTCTCTCTCTCTGCCCCTTCCTCTCTCTCTAAAATCAGTAAAAACGTATCCCCGCGTGAGGATTAATAAAAGAAAAGCAAGTCTCAGATATCAAAGTTGGTGCAGGTAATCAGATGTTTGGGCCTTTTAAAGCAGGACCAACCATCAGAGATTGGGTGGTTTAACTGGTAACAAAAGAATTCCTTCTGGTGGCCAAGTGACAGATACATACACTGAGGAGGAGGAACTTGGCAGATCTCTAAAATAAATTCACATATGACCTGGCCAATAGTACTGCTATTCTTGTACCAGTGAGAAGTTGCACCATCAAAAAAACCTTCCTTCTACGTGATGAAAGGCTATTATGAAACAGTATTATTTTGGAAAGTCAGTGAAAATTCCCCTTATTACTCAATTAAAAATGTACTGGCTAAAGAGCGATTAAGGAACCCTCTTGTAGTAATAATTTAAATACTGAATTAACATTGAAGAAAGTCATTTTCAAAACCAGGCATACCTGTCAGTGAACTCGTCTGTCTGGAGCTTGTTCAGCTGTTCGGAAAAAGTGGTGGGGGAGGAGAGGTAGTTTTGACTATACAATCTAGGCTGTCTTGCCACTCTAACAATTTATCTTTCCATGTGTCTGTTTTGTGATGATCGGTTCTATGGGGATATGGGAAATAATTTAAGAAATACTATTAGTATCTTCACACATGAGTGAAATCATGTACAATCAGTTCTGCTATAATGCAAAATACGTGTTCCTAAAAATCACTGTGTAAAATCAGGCTAAGAGAACCTTATGGGGAAAATACAGCTAATGAGGCAAATAGGGTTAAAGGCACAACACTCTGAGACTGCACCTTGAGAAAGACCAGAAGTTTGCTAGTATAAGTGGGCTACAGCTTGGGAGTTGGTGATTGTGACGTGATGGAAGGAGAGTTATCTGAAATCATGTGGAAAGTTGTAACACCAGATATGGATGGAGGTGGTTCATAACACATTTGATGAACTCAGTATATGTTTGAGGTATATGTGTTATATGTATTTAGGTGGTTCGTTTCAGCTGGGTGCAGGTTCCTATGTTTACCTAGTGTTTCTCCCAGACTAAATCACACATAAGCAAATGCAAAATTAACATTATGCTCAAATTGTTCCCTGATATGTCAACTGAGTTGGAAAAATTCACATTTTTCAAAACAACATGATAGCAGAACCAATTGCCTGTAATAGTTGATAAGTTACGTGACATCTACACAGTAAAATTCTTTGCATTTATAAAGAAAATTGAGAAATTTGTCAATTATGCCTCAATAAAGCTGAAAATGAAGAAGCTTTTAAGTAATGACAAAACAAAATATATAACACAGATTAAATTTTTTTTAAAGTGTGGCACAGAACAGTGTCTGCAGAGTGCTGCCATTTGTAAGATAAAAAGGGAAAATAAACATAAATTCCTATCTGTCCCTATGTGCATAAAAAATTTCTGAAATAATCCCCAAAAATCTATTAACCACAGTTACTGATCTGGAGGCTAGGCACACAGGAGACAGAGAGAGGTAAGAGGTTAGGCATTTGGAACAGAGCAGAGCAGACAGTGATAACAAAGAGATTATTATGTACCATACCTGTTTGTACCACTTTTTATTTGAACCATATAAATTTATTACTTACTCAATAAATATATCAATAAACAAATGAATTAAAGTTTAAGTTTACTCTTAAGAAAGGGGGAAAGAAGATATGAGTAATTACTTTCTTCCTCCATTTTATGTTTCATCTCCTATAACTTAATAAAGACTTGTCATAGCAATAAAAAATGATAATAATTTATATGCTTCTTGACCATAAGAAATATCTTCTACAGAGATGGCTTCACTTTTTTCAGAACCATCCATTAACACAAGTACATTGTGGTGAACATTTGGTCTAATCAATCTTATTTCAAATTATTTTTAAAGTGTTCAAACTCTCATTCATATATGGTCCATCTACTAAAGTAGACCATAATGCCCAGACCTAAGGAATTCCATAAAAGATAATTTGCAATAAAAGCCTATGGACTCAAATAAATAAAATCAGAAATAAAAGAGATGTTACAACTGATACCACAGAAATACAAAAGATTATGAAAGACTACTATGAACAATTATACAACAAATTGAACAACCTAGAAGAAATGGATCAATTCCTAGAAACATACAACCACCCAAGACTAACTCATAATGAAGTGGGAAGTCTGAACAGACTGATTACTAATAAGGAGGTTGAATCAGTAATCAAAAAGTGTGTAATTCAGAAAAAGACAATTATTATATGGTGTCTCTTATTCATGGAATCTAAAGAAGAAGAAGAAGAAGAAGAAAAACAAGCTCATAGATAGAGAACAAACTGGATTTGCCAGAGGAAGGAGGTGGGGAGTGGAAGAAATGAGTGAACTGTTTTTTTGTTTAACTAATTGTTTTAATTTTTTTTAAAAACCCCTTTGGGTAGTTTCTTCTCCCTGTATTTATACCACTAACAGATTTTATACCTATTGTTTGAGCTGTCTACTAAATGAGATTAGTTATAATTACGAAGTCACATAATGAAGTGAAAACAGCTTTGATCAAAAACAT
The DNA here is from genome assembly GCF_054644295.1 of Miniopterus natalensis. Classification (NCBI taxonomy): domain Eukaryota; kingdom Metazoa; phylum Chordata; class Mammalia; order Chiroptera; family Miniopteridae; genus Miniopterus; species Miniopterus natalensis. The sequence continues at coordinate 148,070,309 of NC_142081.1, forward strand.
AATTCCTTTGTGAAAAGTCACACATTAAGGATTTAAGAACCTATTTCCAAAACACAGCTATAAGAGGGAAAGAACCTCAAAACTTTATATATTAATTCAGAGATCTTCCCTCCTGCTTCAGTTTCCCCTTTCTCATCTTACAATGAATAGGTGCATGTATTCATCCATTCTGTATATACCCATTTAGTACCAAGTAGGCAATGAGAAATAGGCAATACAGCAGTGAACAGCAACAAAAAAATACAGATTCTGCGTTTGTGAAGGTAGTACAGAAAGTAGACTAAATGATTAGCAAAATTATGGTACTTCAATACAATTCTCATAAATGTACTACCTTTTTAAATGTAAAGTATTATGAGAATAAATAATATAGCTATCTCATCCAGTCTAGGTGTCAACCAAGTGACACACAAAGTCCAGGTCTTAGCCCAGGCAGAAAGAACTTCAAAAAGATCAGTATGGCCCTGGCACCAAGGGTTGCCAGTTTGACTCCCAATCAGGGCACATGCTACGTTTGCAAGCTAATCCTCAGTGGGGGAGCGTGCAGGAGGAGGCCAATCGATGTTGTCTTCTCACATCGATGTTTCTCTCTCTCTCTCCTAATCCCTTCCTCTCTCTAAAATTTAAAAAAAAAAAAAAAAAAAAAAAGATCAAAATATATGAAGATCCTGAGCTGGGAATACATCATTACAATAGCAAAATATATAAAAAAGTCAATGAAATATATAAAAACACAATAGCACCTGTTAAATATATTTCATTTTTAGCCATGAACAAAAAACTTCTACTTCTGAAATCACTTCTGGGGGTACCCAAATTTTAAATTTAGCCACTGAACTTGAGTAAAGAATAAATGTAAAATTAACATCTCTCTGTCCGTAAAGTCCAAATGAGTCTGCTTTTTAAAGTACATACATTTGGTTTCTCAATGCTTAGCCCTGATCTGAAAGCCCAGTTCACTCTGCATCTGGATTACTGGCTAAATATGTAGGTTTAGCTAAGCAGGGACAAAATAACCATTTTAGTTCTCCAAGAAGGAGTCTCCAATAATTTCCTCTTGGGCTATCCAGCAAGTTAAAACTCCCCCAATTCATGTAGCTACATACTTAGTCTGCAAGCTTTGAAGAGAAAAGTGCTGGTGCTAACAGTGGTCCAAAACCTATGATTTGAAACTGGAGGCCAGCACACTAGATACACATTCTTCTATGTTGCAATAACATACAGAGTTAACACAAAACAGGTTTCCATTTTATTAAATGAAGTTGTTTTGTGATGTATGTATGTCTTTGTGATGATATGTGGACCAGAGAAGCCATACTATAAATAAGCTTTAAGCCTGAACTCCAAAAACAATTCACTAAGATGTTTTCCCACTTGATCTAAGAGAAACATCAAAGTAATCCCCCACCAAAATATTAAATGAGCACAGTAGGTAAATTCATTATCTTCTGAAAATGAATTTTGTATCATACAACTGGTAACCATTTATCTATCATGATCATATCATGTTTTATACAGTTCATTGGGTATAAGATGTACCTTTACTTTTTTCCCTACAGTAATATACTGATATTACATGTCTGGATTATTTTTAGTTCTCTTAATAAAAGGCAATCATTACTAACAGGATAAAAAAAATCAATTATCTTCTCAACTTTAAAATACAAAGAAAAGATTTGATTGACAGTAAATATGGTGTTGTTAAGACATGCCCCCATAATGTTCAGCAATATCACTGGAACACAATAACATCACAGAAAAGTATTAATTCAATTAAATCTATTGACAATGCTTTCCTATGAGAAAAATAAAACCTATGGGCAAAGAATCATACATAAAGTATTCTTCAAAGAAAACCAAACCTACACCAGAGTATAATCTTAAGCAAATCTTAAATCACAATTCACTCATTTAGTGTGAGCTAGAAAGTGTCACACCTGCTGGGCATAAATCTTCTGAAATCAGAAAGACTCAAATTTAAATATATATTTTTTAATTTAAAAAGTTTTTATTTACTACCATCAGTGAAAATTTACAGAGGAATTACAATAAGATATAATTTTAGACAAATCTGATTTTTCTGAAACTGACTGAATTTGTAGGCTTTTATCTATTTATGTTCTAGTTTTTAGGATTAAGCCGAATGGAACCTGAAATTGGCAGTGAGTGGTCGGTTGGTTTCACCTTCATTAGGTCAGATGTACATCTGGCAAGCTATTAGCCCAGACATTTTCTGGGCATCAGTGTGTTGGCCAAAGGAGTCCCAAAATAATTCAACTGCTGCATTAGTGCTGGTCAAGTTGCAAAAATAAAACATTTCCCCAGACTTTACTGGAAAACAGCTTGTACTGATCTTCATAAAAATGTCCTTTTATATATTCATCAATTCAATAAGACTTCCACAAGAAATCTATTACTGGCAATAGAATAGTCATTTCTGTTTTTACCTACAAAGCAAGTAATACATTTACTTAGTAATTTCCATTTAACATTCAAAAGATTCTAATTTTTTTTTAATGTCCTAGACCATTTATTATATGGAAATTACGTTTTCACTGCTTGGTGGACTAATCTGTAAGCCTAGAGGAGATAGACAAATAACTATAATAACTAAGCTCTATTTTAATTTTTGCCAAGCTACCTAACAGGAGATATTAAGATCAACTTATAACACAACCTTAATTAAATCATAATTAGAGGTTACTGTAACTTAATGGAAAATCTTAAGCTAAAGTTTAACAAAATATTTTATTCTGGCCCTAGCCAGTTTTGCTCAGTGGTTAGAGCATCAAACCACAAATTGAAGGGTCGAGGGTTCAATTCCCGGTCAAGGGCACATACCTGGGTTGCAGGTTCAATCCCCGGGGCGTATGGGAGACAACCAATCGATGCATCTCTCCCACATCGATGTTTCCCTCTTCCACCCCCCTCCACTCTGTCTAAAAGTCAATGGATAAAATATCCTTGAGTGAGGATTAAAAAAAAAAAAAATTATTCTGTAATCCTAAATAGTAAAATAAGACCATGTTTATACAGCCATTTGAGATTACAAAAATCTGAAAAGAAAAATTATTTGAATATACGTGTTGATGTCATCTACATTCTCAAACAGAAGTAGGACCTTCACTATATTAGTAGTTAGGGATATAATCACATCAATTATCTTTGAATGTAGCATTAATGTGAAAAATACACTATGGAATATAATATAGATAAGAAACCTGACTCAATCCAGGCGTAATTTAACTAGTCAGTTTTGAGGAAAACCATTTATATATGCCAAGCATAATGGCAGGTTCTGGAATTCAAAGACAAATATGTAAAATACAGTGCATGCTTAGAATAAATTTACACTCTGGGATTGAAACTGAGAAAGAATTCACTGAAGAGAGGCGCATTGGTTTCAGCTGTAAGAAATGTCTGGGAATATTCAGGCATACAGAGCAGAAAAGCACAAAAAAATGTAGCTATAAAAACCTTAACAATATATAAAAAACATGTATCAGAGGAAGAAAAATTTTCAGTGACCTGGAGACAAGAAAGTTAATCAAGAAACTGCTATCTAGTCAAGATCTATTATGTAGAATGAGAAGGCAGGTTACAGTATTCCACGGTCAGTGCATGCTTCTAGTGGTTTTTCTGCCCCTCTCAAATGCTTCCACTGTTGTAATAAAAGTTTTCTTGAGGAAAATTTGGCAATAATTACTGAAAAACTTAAAAACACATAAACTTTTGGCCACAATAATAAGACCTCTAATTACTCTTATCAAATAGGAGCACATGATGTTTAGGGCAGCAGCTTTTATAAGAGTATTTGGCCATCTTTAAGGTTGCGAGTTTAAAAAAATTATAATATATTCATGAAATTAAATATTACTCAGTGATTAAGATGATATGGAATTATATCTCTTTGTATGTCAATAAACAGATGATGTATATACTTACTTTTTAGTCCATGGAATAAAGTGAAAAAAACAGAAGACACATCACTAAAGAAAATACACAGATGGCAGAAAAGCAAATGAAAATGCTCAATCCACTATGGGCACGGACAAGTGTGGAAAAGGTCTGGGGGGATGGGGGATGCCAGGTGGAGGGGATCAATGGGGGGAAAAAGGGGACATCTGTAATACTGTCAACAATAAAGAAAAAATACAATGAATATTTATTAAGAATAAAAAAAAAGAAAATGCTCAATCCAGTTACATAAGATGAACAGGTTCTGGTTACCTAATACACAGCATGGTGACTATAGTTAATAATACTGTATTATATACTTGAAAGTTGCTAAGACAGTAGGTCTTAAATGTTCTCACCACAAAAAAATATTATAATTATGTAAGGTGACAGATGTGCTAACTAATCTTATTCTGGTGATCATTTTACCATACATCCACGTATACCTTAATATGATTAGCAGACATTTGGCCCTGTCCGAAATGTCCACAGAGACATTTGGTCCATGACAAAAGGTCGTTGATCCTTGTTTGGCCCTGTTCAAATGTCCATAAAGACATTTGGTCTGTGCTGACCAATCTCCCTAACCCCATGTGCCATTACCAAGGCAAGAAGGGTTATTATTGGCAATCTAGCCATAACACAATTATTAAACAAGTAAAACATGATAGCATTTTTTTGTGTGTATTAATCCTATAAACCAAAAGTATAGATAAATGCTAATGGGCTATTTGAATCCAGGGATGTGTTCTAAGCGTGGCACAAGAAACCTCTAGCTTAAATGACAGAGATGATGAAATGGACATTCATCTTACTGATGCTATGACAAAATAAGACACAGTTTTAAAGGTTATGAACCTTAGTTGTCACTGAAAATTTCCAAAGACATAAAGGAATAGCAATGTAATATGCAAAGTAGCCAAACACTGAAGATGCAGTCCAAAGAGATTATTCAATATTCAATTTGTTCTCAGTCCAATAAAAAAGGAAATTGTCCCAGGATTTAAATAGCAATGGTAAAAGGTTCTATAATATAATATTAACTCTAAAATACCAGATAAGAATAATCAAGTCAGAGGTAAGAAGTTATGTAAGGATGTGATTTAATCAAATACCTGAATAGCTGAAGAGCTTAGAAGAGGGTTCAGCCTCTTGCCTCAAGTGCAAATGTTAATGCCAACTAAATCAATCCTGTCAGTAGGATTGTGGGGGACGACTGCTGCACATTTAGAACATAGAAAGGAGGAGTAAAAAGCTGAAACTAATATATCTGGGAAGAAGGGAGTTGGAAGAGGCTGAGGGAGTTTTACTTTATACTTCATACATTTTTATATTTTTGAATATTTTAAAGTATCATTAAACTTTAATTTTTAGATAAAAATATGTATTTGTTTTAAAAGATGTTGCCAGATACTAGTCAATATTCTTGGCATTCTACACCTAACTAGTAATGATCATATTATGACCAAAACCATAAAAGCAACAAATTTTAACTACTTGATAGCCAAATTCAGGAATTCATTAATTTATACAATGTTTATCATTCATATACAAGTGTCTATCCAGAGTATGAATAATATACATGCATATGCATGCATAGGATCTCCAAGTTATATAACCTAAGATGATCGAACATTCCCAATCAGCCTGTAAAGTTCTAGAACTGGGTACAGCATGTCCCAAACTGACCCGTGCCTGTTCACAGCTCCTAGAACAACTACCTGTCTTAACTGTCTATTCCATTCCCCCATGACTAAAAAGAGCCCACATACTATCTGAGAGTGAAGTACTGCCAAATCTTCTAGGACTACTTGTATTTCATCAACAGGCGAAAACACACCTTCATGACCACTCCAAAAGGGACATCTTCTGAAATGCCTGACCCTCAATGGGAGGTGCAAAAGTAAATCTTCCTGCACAACTGCTTTCCATAAAAGGAGATAAGCTGTACTCTCTGCTTATTTCATTTCACTACCTTATACTCTTACACCTCCTTAACTCATGGAGAAATAATCGCCCTTAAGGCAAAGTCTTTACGGCATTTGGATTAGTAAAAGGCAAGGTATTTTATGACAACTGAAACAGCCCAATAAAGAAAAGGGTAGTGAGGGAGAATGCAAAACACATGCTCAACCAGGAGGCCTCAAAAATGTCTACAAGCTAAACCGAAATTGGCATTGCTGAAGAACTGACTCAAAAAGTACAAAAACTTTAATTGTGCAAGTGTTCTATTTTAAAGATGCCTAGATTCACATTCATTGAAAGGTTTGTGTGCTTATGTATTTGACTTGGAAGTGTGCCATTTGCCATCCGTCTTAGTCTATGCCTTTCAAGACATGGCCAGGCTGCAAGAGGTAAGAAAGCAGCAAACAACTCACAGAAACCAAACTGCAAGAACTTATCTGGATCCAAGTTTTCTTCAATTTACTATTCAGGAGGACAATAGTTTTGAGCCATATGATTCTTGGTGATATATTACGTTGAAATTACATGACATTATGTTTTTTTCTCACATGACATCTTCATCCGAGCTGGTCAAGTTCTACACTGGTCAAAGTTCACTAACAAAATCCTGACCTGGGGGGGTACTAACAGCTTTTAGTAACAAAGGCTCTGGATGAGACAAAAACAAAATGTGTCTTATGCAGCAAAGTTAAGACTATGTCCAGCTGCGCATACCAAAAAACCCTTCTACAGTTTTAATAAAAAAGAAATTATATTCTTCATGTAAAGAGAAGTGCACAGGTAGGCAGGCCAAGCCAGCTCCACAATAATATCACTACCCTAAGCTCCTTCATTCTTTACCCTCAGTCACTCATATACATAGATTTCTTCTACTTTTTAATTGTCACAAATGGTAGCAAGGAAGTCCTAGCACCTTGTCCACTTTCCTGATGAAGAAAAGAAGGAAATCAAGCTGGAATGGGGGCAGGGAGGGGGTGCTCCTGACTCAGGGAAAATACAGAAATATAGCCTAGCAAACATCCACTTAAACTGCACTGCAATGAGTCTGCAAAGGCAGTCTCTTAGCTGGGCATACTATCATCCCCCCCAAGCCGCCCAAAAAACAAGATACTGGGTAGTAATAAAAAAGGAGCATGAAAGGTACCGGATAGGAAAATTGCAGTGTGTGTCACCCAAAACTTTCTTTGAAGAAAAGTCATCTCAGCACTTTAGTCTAGAGAGCTTACTCATGGTTTGCTCACAAAATTCCTACTCAATATTTCCTACTCACAAAAGATCTTTCTTTCATGTCCTAGAGTCTTAACCCTATAAATAAGTATAGCATCTTTATCTAGAAGCTACATATAAAACCTTACATAATTTATCAAAAGCTAAAGGATCGTTATCTAATAGTATCCTTTATTATTTGATTGTGTTTCAAAATACAAAAAAAAAATGTAAAAACTATTTTAAGGAAAGAAACGCTAGCACTAAGCTAGATATTTATAGGCAGTAATCTATAGATCTGTACTGAGTGACTGGAACATTAAAAATATAATTAATATATGGTGACAAAATTTAGATGCATAGGATTCATTTGAGAGGTGAATCTAAGGGATTTCACAGAAACACACTGACACCCCAGTTCTGTATTCCTGATCCTGAGGAGGACCTCTGAGACCTCCTAAACATCCTGAGCCCAGATTCATAATCTTTTGGCCTTTCACCACACAGATGTCACATGATTTTTTTTTTTAAGACGCAGAAGATCCATGGAGGTTATAACATTCCTTAAGCATAAGACTTAATTGCTAGTTCACTCACTTCAATCACATAATTTCCCAATTGCATTATACAGGGTAGGGTAAAAGTCAGTTTACAGTTGTTCATATGGAAAATAAAACGGTAATTAATAAATAATAATACAAGAATAAACTGTTTCGAGTACTCACAACTGTAAACCTACTTTTGCCACACCCTGTATACTGGCCAGGCAGTACGTAAAACAAATGCTTTTATTTATAGAATACTTTTATCATATCACTTAATGACACAGCTCTAGCATAACAATAATAATATATAACCAAAGGAAGACATACTGCAGTTAGAATCCTAGCGTGCTAACATGACTAAATGAATAAGCCTAAGAGAAATACACTTGGAAACTAGCAAAGATGGTTAACTGGAGAGAAAAAGGATTTGGCTAGGGTCAGACAGACAACAGTACAGATTTGTACTTTCTTTTGTCCTGCTATCAAGTAACAGATGTCCATTAGACACATATCCACCTCTGACTCTACTCTCAAAACATTAGTTTCTTTCCCCTTCCACGCCTTTCCTTCACAAAACACCCTCCTCGCAATAGCAGACACACCTGGTAGGGGGAAGACACCTTGGACTCAGCTGAACTCCCTTTTATCTATCTATCCCTTCTAATTTCAGCCACCATGACAACTTATTGTCTAACAGCCCCACATGGGCATAACTTCCCCACGTTTAGATAAATATTAGGAATCTGAGTCTTCTCCTGTACATAACATCATACAGTTATAATTGCTCTGTCCCCAAAACTCTCACTTTCTGATCCTCTAATAAAGCATTCATTTGTTTCTTTAAGTCTGTATCTCCCACAAGACTTCGATCTCTTCAAGGAAATAAAATTTGTCATTCATTTTGTACCCCTAGAGCCTATCAAAATTCACCAACTGAATAAAATGTACATTGAATTTCCCAATTATAGAAAAAGAAGCTCCACAGAAACCAAACTGCATTAGAAAACACACAGAAATGCCTTCCAGTTAGTTTTATTACTTAGATTCCTATGAAAACTTTTTTAGAAGACAATGAATCCTTATTCTAAGTATCTACTAAAATTATGTTACTAAAATGCGCAAAATATTAACATGAACTTTCAAGAGAACTTATTTTGTAATTTTTTTTAATTTCACATTACTTTTACTTACACATTATCTAACTTCATTCTCAAGAAAGTTCTGTAGCAAATTATCCCAACTTACAATGAGAATGTTGCTTAGTTATTAGAAATAAATTATCCAAGCTTATACACCTTAGCTAATAAACAGCACTAGGTCCAGAACATCTGACTTCAAGTCCAATGCCTTCACTATGGTATAAAACAGGTCTCTACATGGTTCTCCTTATCAACTCTGACTAGCTGTGTGTCTATGGGCAAGTCACATGATTTCTTTGGACTTCCCTAAGCTTCCTAGTTTATAAAATAAGAGTAACTCCTTATAGAGTAACATAAGATACAACCAAAAATGTATGTAAAAGAGGTTTGTAAGCTATTTACAGCACATTTATTTTGATATATCAACAAGGACAATCCTCACATATGAAACCAGTGAAACACTGATTCACACAAAGTAAATTAATTAATTCTATTTTCCCCAAAGTTAATATTTTTAAACAAATTATTTTCTTGAAATGCCTTCTCCATAAATTTTTAGAAACTTAAAGAAAATCACTATTTTCTTAGTTGATAATCTTCAAATTGAACTTTCCCTAGACGTTAATTCCTATTCAACAGAAAGAAAAATGTCTTCAGCCATTACTGAGCTCCATTTATCAACAATAAACTGGCCCTGGCTGGTTAGCTCAGTGGCTAGAGCATCAGCCCATGGACTGAAGGGTCCCAGGTTCAATTCTGGCCAAGGACATGTACCCTTGGTTGCAGGTTCGGTCCCCATGAGAGAGGCAACCAATCGATGTGTGTCTCTCTCTCCCTTGCAATCTGTCCGAAAAAGCAATGGAAAAAATATCCACAGGTGAGGATTTAAAAATAAAAATAAAATAAAGTCTTGCCTTGCTAATATCCAGACTTGCATTTAAAAAAACAAATAATAAACTGAAGATCTCAATGACAATCCAAAATCAGTTTTCTGGTTTGTTGGGGTTTTTTTTCCTTGCTCTATAAAACTACATGTCACACGTAATGGGATTTGAACCTGAAAGAGAAGAATGCTGAGTTGGCTGGACCATGATCTCAGATTGGTAACACACCTCACTAGCAGTGTACTAGTAAAACCATACTGTGCACAGAACGTACCTTGTTTGTGGAGACATGCAGGAAATATATCTAAGGTTTCAAATTGGTCCCTCTTGGGGTAACCGATTAGATTTCAACACAGGAGGTGAGTGGAGGGAATAAGCAGAAAATGCACTAATATTAAAGCAGTGTTTCCTAATATGTGCTATTCCAGATGATTTTAAGTGGTACACGAATAAAGAGTTTTATCTTAATTCATTTGAACATTTATTTTAAAATATAACAAAGACACAAATCCACGATTTCATTAATGTACATAACTAGAATGAAAATAAAATATGAATTCTGGTTTTAAAGCAGACCAATAACTGTAAATACTAAGCAAAAAACAAATCTAGAACATGGCAAAAATCATGAACATAGTAAACAAGTGACAAATCTAGAACACACTTATGTTGAACTACCACTATATTTCTGTAGCAAAGCTTCCCTTCAAATATAATGTTTTATATAACAAAACTGACCCAGACTCTTTAATATAAAATTTTAAGAAATAAAGAACCATGGAAGAGGAAGTTATAGATTAAAATAGGTTTAAGAAATTTATAGGCCCTGGCTGCGTAGCTCAATTGGTCCAGACACAGCAAGGTTCCAGGTTCAATTCCCGATCAGAACACATACAGGAGGCAACCAAGTGCATCAAGAGATGGAACGACAAACCAATGTTTCTCTCTCTCTATCTCAAATCAATAAATAAATTTTTTAAAAAAATTTATAAACCAATTCTAAAGTATGAACCTCAGCTGGATCCTGATTGAAGTAGATTGTTTAAAAAAATTATTATTATTATATACACACATATATACTTATTAATGACAACTAGGAAAATGAGAGCACTGCCTTAATATCTGACACTGAGATATTACTGTCAACTTTTCAGGTGTGATAAAAAAGGTATGTAATTATGAATTTTAAAAAGAGTTCTTATTTTTTGAGATGCATACTGAAATATTTAGATGAAATGATATGATAGCTAGAATTTGCTTCAAAAGAATCCAGAAGCGAAGAGATAAAATGAAATTAGCTACACAGTGTTTGAACCTCAGGGATGGATACATTGGGTTCATTATATTATTCTATTTTTATAACATTTTCCACATTAAAAATGTTAAGTTTATATTAATAAGTTTTTAATTAATAGCAATTACACCAAAACTTAGAATTGAACACAAAAGCCTCTTACTTTAAAACTAAGAGAGGTTTGCCTTGGCCAAGTAGCTCAGTTGGTTAGAGTATCCTCCAGATGTGCCAAAGTTGCAGGTTTGATCTCCAGTCAGGGCACACACAGGAAGCAACCAATGAATGCATAAACAAGTGGAACAACAAATAGATGTCTCTTTCGCTCTCGCTCTCTCTCTCTCTCAATAAATAAAATTTTTTAACAACTATGTGAGGCTATTTTTTCAGAATGTTTTCTGATACATAAGAAGTTTTAAATACATCTCTCCTCTTTCACACTCCTTTACAACCCAATTTAAAAAAAAAAAGCTAAGTAACCATTCAATCGCTGTAAAAATACTTCATAATGATGTACTACATTTCAGAAGCAAATAAAAGTGACAACCTCTCTATTTCGAGATTTTCAGAGTTCCAATGTTCACATCACAAGTCAATAAATTCATCAAGGAGAAAGGTAAGGAGTTAAGAATTAAGTAATCTAGCCTTACTTTCTCTTCACATTTTGACTTTTACCCATCTACTAAATTCAGACAATGTTCCATATCACAATTACCACATTAATATTACAGCAACTGATTTTAAAAAGCCAACTTCAAAACACATTAGACACTCACTCAACACAGTCACTTTACTCTCCCACAACTAAAGTAAATTTTAAAAATGAAAATCATGACAGTCTTTTCTGGACATTCACACAAAAAGCAATAAATAGAGATGCATGCATCGATACTAAACTCGTACTTATTTGTTAGTTAATATCCAAAGGCCTTCAAATTAACCCAAATCACAACATGACATCCTAAACTTGTTCATTTAAAAAAATAAAAAAAGAGGTAAAATGTCTTTGGACAGCCACTTCGAGCATGTTTGAAAATGGAAGTACACTTTTAGTCAATAAATTACGAAATCAGCAAGGCTGATACTTCAAGTTAAATTTGAAATATTAATATATATCACTATCTATTAAATTTAAAGAAATCCAACATAGACAAAGCAATTGGAAAAGAAAAGATAAAGATTCTCATAGCAATGGTAATCTTTGAAAACAAATGGCCTTAATTGTCTTTAAAACAATGCAACAACCCCACACCAAAATTAATTCCAGATGGATAACAGAGTTTTAAAATGCTAAAAACCTAGAAAAAGCAGAAGACAGGACAGAGTATTTATTAAATATTTCAAGGGAACTGACTTTCTAATCTTTGAGGAAATATTAAAAAATAAAGGAAAAGATTTGAACAAATTAAAATGATAAACTTTGTGTGTCCAAAATATATAAACAATAAAAATGAAGAGACTGGCAAAAATGTATGCAGCAAATGTAGTAACAGTTTAATTCCATTAAATATAAATGGTTCCTGAAAACTGAAACCATATACATGATAATTATTTCCATCTTTTACAAGGGATCTGGGGGAAGAGGAGTGTCTTAGAATAAAGTATGAAAGCACTAATAATATCTGTTTCCAGGAGAAAAAAAGTCAACCTTTTTTATTGTCTGGGCTGGTCATTTATCTGTTTGCTCTCAGATCAAGTCCCTGCCCTTCTCTCTGTCCTCTCTGTATGGTAAGGAACTATCTGTTCCACGCTCCCTTGCTCTGGCTATTTGGATAGGTAGGTCCCAGTAGTAAGGGACACAATGGCAGAGGCCTGGAGAATAGAAAGAAGAGAAAAGGCTTGGTATTTCCCCCCTTTCTATATCTTCTCTGTGGTTTCACACCTAGTAAGTTGGCTGCCTACTCCAAGGTCTCGGCTCTGGACCAGGATTCTCTCCATGGTTTTAGCTTTTGTTAGATAGCCCCCCCCCCCCCCACCCGTCCAGGCTCTGGTAACGCCACATCTTCCTACTGTCTCTCTTGGTTCTAAGGATGCAATGGTTTCCTGCCGTTGCTAATCTCTAGACTGCCCTGCCAAACCCCGTTTCACTTCTCTACCAAAACTTGTTCACTAATTTCTTTTATTAAAATTTCCTGTTTAAAACACGTAAAGTGTTTCATTTAGTTCCTAAAATCATTCAGTTCTTAAAATCAAGACCTTAAGATGGGATATTTCAGTAAAGGAGGTAGGTAATTCAAAGTAACACTTACTGGATCTTACTTTTTATGAGGGGAGTGCCTTAAAACACAGAAAATTATGATGTATAAATTACCCATGATCCAGAATAACTTAACACTAATGATCCTTATGTAGATTCTCTGTGGTCCACATTTATCTAAAAAGGCATAATGATGAGTAAAAGAAATAGTGTTTAAACTATTTTTAAAGAATAAATTAAAAGCCGGTTGCTGATTTAATTAACTATTAAATGAGCTAAACTCTAAAACTCAACTTTTTTCTTCTTCCCCCTCCTCCTCATGACATTTTCTCCAAGAGCAGGAAAAATTCAAAAGTTGGTGAAAGGCAGTGGAAAGTTTTATACAGAAGCTTGAAAATTAGATTTATAACAACCTTTGCCAATATATTTCTGCCAAGATTTAAAAAATCAGAATCAAAGCAAAGACAAATACCATAAAATAGTGACAATATGGATGAGAATAGATAAATAGGTTGTCTGTAAAAAATATCACGATATGATACAATATTTTACCTATATCTTATCCATATCTTAACATAAGATAGAATAATCTAAGAACGATTTAGCTATTCATCATGGTTTACCTTGAAAACAATCCAATATACTTGTATATCTCCTCATCAAACTCCTTTAAAGGACCATTTTGGGAAAGAATTAACAAAAAATGTAAAATAGCCAGGCCAGGTGTGGCTCAGCGGTTGAGCACCGACCTTAGATCCAGGAGGTTGCGGTTCGATTCCCAGACAGGGGACATGCCTGGGTTGCGGGTTTGGTCCCGGTGGGGGGCTCTTTCTCTCTCCCTCTCCCTTCCTCTCTCTGAAATCAATAAAGATATATTTAAAAAAAAAAAAAATGGAGCCATGACAAATAGAAATAGGTTTGTTTGATTAATAACTTTTCACTGACTTTAAGGAGGTTCATGGAAGACTACACCAAAATTTTATAAATATATGTAATCACAGGCCAAATTTTCTTAATTTTTTTTGTTTCTTTACACTTATTGTATTCCAAGCCATTTTTTTAAAAAATCACCTTAAAGTTTAAAATTGAAAGTCACAGCTGCTCTCTTTTTCTCTAAATTTCAACTTTAAAAAAAAAAAAACCTATAAAAATGGAGAAGTCAAAAGCCATTTCCAAAAAAGGAAGTGTCTCTCAAATAACAGCCCACTATTAATGCTTTAAGAATGCTTAAACACACAAATCAAGTAAAGTTCAGTAAGGTTACAGAGTGTATCTCCAGGCTCGAATGCATGCCAAAATTCACTAACTCATATTAACTAAATTGCCTTTTACTGGCCCTGGGTTGAAAACCTTTAAAACAATTCCCCAGATTCCAGGATATAGCAGGGCTGGCTCTACTTAGAGCAGCTCTAGTCAAAGGCCACCCAAGATATGCCAAAGGCGATATGGCCAGAAAAGCATGGATAACTGCCAATAGTAACTCTATCCAGGACTCTGAAACCCAAAACTTCCTTTCTATCAACCCTCCTCTCGCTTAACCTCCATCCAGACACAAAATAATATCACGCACAAAATTGTGAACAGATAGGGAACTAACTTGCAAGGAAATATACATGGATGCTTGGACTAAAACCTAAAATAATTTGAAACATACCTCTATCCTAATGTATAAGCAACTACAACTCCACAGTAACAACAAAAATGGTTTACATTTATATTGCATGTACTCTTTGCCAGGTATTTTAAGTACTTAAAAATATGAACTCAATCTTCACAGTAATCTTATAGTATAAGTATACTATTAATAACTCCATTTCACAGATGAGAAAGCCTAGTCCCAGAGACGTTTTATAACTTGCTCAAGGTCACAGAGAAATAAAGTGTTGGATTTGAACACATGATGGCTGGATCCAAAGTACATATTCCTAAGCACTGTGATATCCTGCCTCTGTATTTGTTATACCTCTTCTAAACCATCAATATATAAACTCAAAAAATTTAAGTATGGAACCAACAGACTAGAACACAAAGGCTGTTGATGTTACAAAAATTCCTGGAAAGAGTTCAAATGACAGACACAGTGCTTGGCTTGTCTCATCTACATTCCACTTATATATTTTCTCTTATCATCAAATGTATTCTTCAATGGAGAAGAAAATTGTTCCCTAGAGCAACTGTCTCTCACCAGCAATACAGCTTACCACGTCACTTTAAAAGAATTGAGAAAAAAACAACAGTGAATGGCAATCACTATAAGAAGAATGTCTAATTAGAGGTACTATGGTACCAACCCTCCTTTCAAATCTTTTAGAGTTTATGCCAGACCATGACAGGTGGAAGAAGGAAATGTCCCATTCAGTCAACAAATATTTATTATGTACCTCCTATTAAAAAAGATGCTTCATGAAATAAATCAAACCTCAGGGTCTGTGTATGTTGTGTGTGCACGTGTGTGTGCACACACTGAAGGGTATTTCAAAAGAATCCTACATAAAAACCTACAAAAATGAAAACCAGAAATGAATTTTGAAGATGAAATTGCCTAACAGGAGACGGATCTTAAAATACTTTTTTACAAAGCATTTTTAAATTGAATTTATTGGGGTGACATTGGTTAATAAAATTATATAGGTTTCAGGTGTATAATTCTATAATACATCATCTTATGTTATATTGCGTGTTCACCACTGCAAGTCAAGTCTCCTTCCATCACCATTTATCCCCCTATATCTTCTTCTACCTCCTCCCCCAACCATCCCCCTCTGGTAATCACCATGCTGTTGTCTGTGTCTATGAGTTTTTGTTTGTTTTTATGCCTAATCCCTTCACCTTTTTCACCCAGTAAAATATTATATCAATAATAGTGTCAAAATTGTTTCAACTAGATATCACTAGTAAATACTTATTACTATAAGGTAACCTTTATTTTCAGTAAATTTCACAGAGTTCTTACTATGTGACAGGCACTTTACATGTTAATTTATTTAATTCAACAGTACTATGATGTAAATATTATTTTTACCTTCACTTGACAGTTGAGGAACCTGGGGCACAGCTGAGTAATTTGTCTAAATATACATACATCTAGTAAATTACAGAGCCAGGATTCACATTCAGGTATTGAGCTCCGAGCTTGCACTGGTAGTAACTACACAAACAGCATGTAGAATAGTGTCCACTAAAAGTACAATCTTAAAATGGTATGTTGGGAGAAAATACCCTAAAAGGATCATTGTAAAAAAATATAAAGATAAAAAGAGAAATACTAATATATTAGCTTTGGTAATACAATATACACAGATGTTTGACCACTTTATCATTTTATAATCACAATGGTCTGAAGAGTTTTTTTAAGGCTAGAAGTTAATTACTATTAGATTACTTTTAATCTTAAGATAAAATCATTAAGAAAACTATATATCTATGTAATAACTATGCACAGTGTCACATGGGTGCTAGATTTATGGAGATGATCACTTGGTAAGTTATATAAATGTCTAATCACTGGGTTGTACACCTGAAACTAACATAAAATTATACATCAATTGTAAATTAAAAATTAAAAATCACTTAAAAAGAAATTTAATCCAAAAAAGGAAACAAATTATATCTAAAGTAATATTATTTTTATACTAGTATATTATTTGTATCATATTTAATGTAATACAGATAATTCACAAGCTGTTTATAAAGCATTATTTTGCAACTATACCCCAAAACTCACAGGAAAACTCATTTTTCCCCTGAATTTATAAAAAGTTGACCTTAAATATGAAATTATATCACTTGCTATGACATTATGATTTATTACAGCAGACCTACAACTATTAGATATTGATGACACTTTTATCCATTAACAACAGATTTTAGGCATGAAAATCTGAATGTCTTTGTTAACTGTCAGTCTTCTCTTATTAGATGCTAACCCTACTCAAATGACCTCTCTGAAAGGTTCAGAAATGAAAAACATTAAATCTCATAAACTCCCTTCACTTGAAATAAGAGGGTCACGAAACATAACTTTTGGCATTGGATGCATTAACCAACCAATAGGCTAAAACGTTCATTTTAAAAAGACACATTTTAAAACCTTTTTCAGCTCAACGTATCTGACCTAGAATAAACATCCTAACACTCACTTCATCTTTGTGGCAGACTCTAACAAAAGTGTTACCAGCATAATTTGTAAACAACTCCTGAATGTGTATGCAACATTTCTTTATTAGAGTAGAAAAGGTCATAACATCACAAGGAAATGAAAACAGAAGCCATCTGGGACACAAGCTGCTTCTTACAGCAATAAAAAAATTTTGAGGACCACAAAATAGAAAAAATGTAATCAGTGGGCAAATAACAATGAATAAACTAATAATGTATGTGATTTAACTATATATAACTTTTTAAAGCAAACATACTATATTAAAATGAGTAATTTACTTCCAAGTAGCCACCTTGTAAGGCTATATGGTTATTCCTTTGCTCAAAAATGTGTTGGAATTCTTCCCCTGAAATGTCTACCAAAACTAATTTAAAAACAGACCAGTCTGTAGATATGGTAAAAATACAATAATGGGAACCCACTCTCTAGGCTCAGCTCTATTCTAGAGGAATCAGAAGCTCTCTCAAATGCCAGGCGTTATCCCACCATCACCCCAGTTATCTTCCTCACTACCTTGAACCTCCTTCTCTCATTCTGGCATTAGAAATACCTCCCTTCCTTCATCTCACTCTGCTTTCCTCCATGCTCACTGCACTCCTGCCACACTGCCCTCCTTTCTATTCCTTGGGGACACAAAGCTCCTGCCTATCTCGAGGCCTTTGCACTTGCTGCTCTCTACACCGGCAATGCTGTTCTTGCTCTTCCCATGACCAGCTTCTTGATTTTGTTAAATCAATGTTGCCTTCTCAGTCAGAAGGGCCTGTCTTGACTGCCCAATCTAACTAAAACCTTTACCCCCAAAACACTGATCTTCTTACCCCAACTATTCCCTAGCACATCACCTTATCAAATTACATTACCTATTTATTTATATATTTGTAAATCATCAAGTAACTAACTAACTAACTTCTCCTCTCAGGGCTCTTACTAGATATAAGGCCCATAACACTAAGGTCTTTGTTTTGCTTATCTTTGTATTATCAGTGCCTGTACTGAGCATATCAATACTATACCGAGCATATAGTAGGTGCTCAATAACAATACTGAACAAATGACTCCATGCCCAGATATACATATAGAAAATTCTGTCTGCCACTGCTACTTGTGTCTCCTCCGTGGGTTCGATAGATTCCAGTCTAGAAGTTCCCTGCTATCCTTACATAGGCTGTAAGGTCAAAGTACACATTACCTTGTAGTCTTTTCCTAGATCTGAGCATGTCCTCTCCTACTTCCAAGCTCCTTCCTATATACCATGTCATTTTCCTTGTGCCTTCGTGTCAGAAAATAGAGAGCCATCCTCTATACCCAAGGCCTAATACACAGTAAGAGACCAATAAATGTGTTGACTAACTTCTCCTCTCAGGACTCTGGCATAAGTCATTCAGAAGGGCAGCGCCAAGAAGACATACCCTGCTATATCAAGAATTTACCCATCTCTCCTAAGATAATGATTTAAAAAATCTCCAAGGACTAAGCTTACATACACCTCATTTGTTTCGTAAATTTCTTCCCAATAGATTCCTTGATTTTTCATGCACACAATGCAAACACGCATACACACACCTGCCTCTCTTAGGCTCTCCTAACCTCCATATATGTCCAGACAAGCCTGAGTTTGCACATGTATAAAGCATTAGGCTAGTTTTAGTTTTCCTTCTCTTTCTAAACAAAAAACATACATACTGTAAAAATTTCAAACAATACAAAAGTATACAGAGAAAACAATGAAAGTTCCATCAAGCTCATTGCCCAGAGCAGCTTCTAAATCCTGCACTGTGCAGACACAAAAAATTAGTTTCCCTACTACAAACTGTATTTCTGCATTGGTCTTCAGATACCTGACATTTCAGTTCTGGGAGTCATAAAGAGACAATTAAAAACTGAACTACATACTTTTAAAGGCAAATGCTCAGAGGTGTGAAGAGAAGCAAACTGTCATGATTGAAACATTTAAAGAAATGGCTTCCAACAGAATATCCACAAGACTCAAATGAAAATATAACTCAGTCACCTATTTGGAAAGCTATCATGTGAGAGGGTTATCTTTTGTTGTGCACTACAGAAGTAGGACCCTTGGGTCAAATATACAGAAAACAAATTCTACCCCATATGTGGAAGACTGTACCTTGGAAACAGGGAGCTATCACACAATGTAACCTCTGAGGCATTTTTTCTAGAAATTTAAACTCTGACTAGAGCTATAAAACAAAGAAAATCAAAATGTTTCATCAGTTAATTCTATCAATCAGGTACATTAACAAAACATCTAGAAGAAACTTGATTGCAACTGCCACCATTTGTCCTCTATTATCATTATGATCATGGGTCAACACTTACTGAAAAATTACTGGGAATTCTAATAGAATCTTGAGTAAATAAGACCCAGAATGTAGGGCCCTTTTTTTCCCTGGTGAGAGACATTCATGATTTAACAAAGTATATAACCTATTTATATGTACCTAAACTGTACTGCTGTGAAACCTAATATAAAGACCAAAAATTTTAACTGATCCCTGGTCCATGGCTTTAAAAAGACTGTAACTAGTTCTTTTTACCTTAAATGTTACCAATTTAGCTTAATCATGAGGTGTAAAATAAAACCTAGTATAGTCCAAGATTCCTCCAGAAGTATTTGATAAATTTAACACTCATTATTAAGTTATATAGTACTACCAACTTCAAAGTCCTCTAAATCTTTTGTCACAAAAATACTTACAGCACTGTAAATAGACTAAAACCTGATATCACATATTTTTAAAACTGCCATTTATTTCCATAAAGGATTTTACCTATGGTGACTGAACTATGAAAAATAGGAAAAGATTGGTGGCTGAAGTAAAGCAGATCTGTCACACTTAGTCAATGGCAGCTCCATTGTAACTTAGTCTTAATCTTTTTGCTGAAATGATCTAAGTAACAAAAGATTCATAATAAAAATTTTTAAAAATAAAAGCTATATATGGTTCTCAAACATTAGTGTTACAAATGGGACTCACCTGGTACATAAGAACCATCTAGAAATCCCTAAACATCCTGAATTCAAAGTCTGGGGCCTGGAACCTACATTTTTTAAATCTCATTGATGATTCTGATGATTAGCTTGGAAACCAGCCATATTTTTTTCTTAATACTCTCAATTATTTTTATATATACAAGTCTTTGATTCTATAGCATGTGTTCTCTCATTAAGAAACACACACACAAACTCGGCTGTCAGTAGTGAAAACTCTCATCTATGCCCAGAAAACAGGATGTGCTGGTTTAAGCAGTATTTATTACAAATCAGTGTGTCTGGTTTCAAACCCTAAGCCTAACCAATTACTAGCTGTGTAACTTCGGACATGTTTTTTAACTTCTCTCTCAGTCCTCATCTATTAACTAGAGATTTCAAATCACACTTCCTCAGAGGGTTGTTATGAGGATTTGCATAATCGAACACATGCAAAACACCTAAGGCAGGGTCTAGACAATTAACAAGGGCTCAATAAATGTTAGCACATTTTCATTTTTATTATTTAATATAGAACAGGAAGGAGACCTAAATGAGCCAGAGCAAACACTAGAAAGAGCACCTAGTATATGAACGTGCCTCAAAGGATGGGTAGGGCCTTAGAGATGATAAATAAAAGGTACACTGTATAAGAATTAAGAGACCAAGAACTTCAGGGTTCAAAATGGGCATTTTAGACTATAAATTTAGTTGTATTAAGTAGGCCCATTTGTATGCAGCCCAAATGCCAGACTGAGAAGTTAAGCAGTAATTCAATAGATAACAGGAAGCCCTTTCAATTCTTAAATAGGGCAGTAATGTATTAAATGTACCATTTTAGAACCCCTGCGTGGACAAGGTGCCAGCTTGAGGATGAGGAACCAGCCTAGGAGGGGATAAGCTACTGATGAAGTTTAAAAACCTCTTTGTTTAAATATCAAAGTATCACTCTGAGAATTGGATACCAACTAACTAGAATCTTTCAGAAGTGATAAAGGTCAAAAGAACCTTTTGTAGGCTACTTGAAAGTTAGTAGTATAGAGATATTTCAAGAGAATGTTCAAAATCATGAAAATTACATGTGTAACAATACTTGTATTTATATATAAACTACTTTCTCCAGAACATCTCTCAGGGTTCCTAGTTAAAGGATAAAGCTTTTTTTCCCCTAAGGACATTCGTCCTCCAACACCTTTTCTCAAAAAGAAAAATACTTCCAGAACTCATCTATAATCTCCTCCAGCTACCATTACACAACCTTACCAAATTTTTTTATTTTTACCATCTCTAAAAGTTAGTATCTCAAAAATCATTTGAGAAATACTGGGTTAATAACTGGATTTTCAATGGAACCAAATCATAACACTTAAACCCCTCATGGAATGAATGGTAAATGGCACTCAATTGTTAATGTCATTAAAATAACCACTTCCTCTTTTGGTAAATCAAAATTTTCCCAAGACAATTATCATGAACAGTGGCCACTGTTAAATCAATATTTGGAACCTGGGAAAAATGTTTAACAAGTCCACAGAATTCAAATAACAAGGTGAAAATCCTTATTTAGTTCTAAACTCTTCTCACCTATTTAAAAATTTACAGCAACACACTAAAGGAAAATTCCTCCTTCATTTTTAAGTACATAACATACAAACATCCCTGGCATCCTCACTCTTCTTGTCAACAAAGTTAACAACGCATACCTCTGAGGCTTACACCCAGGTAAAATAAAAAAATACATGGTGCCGCACTTCAGGATACCTTCACAATATCTGACCATGCTATGGAACACTATACAAACCTTTGTGACTTCAGTTAAGCTCCACTGACTAAAAAAGGTTGACATGAAAACACAGTGAGGCTCTTAAGGGTGAATTTCACTGTCTTGGGACCATGCCTCATCATGGCCAGTGTCCTTGCCACATCATTGAAAGGGCAGCTAGGAAAGAGCGGGATTCAAAATTATACACTATAGCAATCTATTAAATGTAATTTGCTTAATTTTTCAGAAAGTTTTTGACATGACAATATGCCAAAAATTGTTCCACAAAAAACAAAAAAGTCTTTCACCATGTCATGGGAAGTAATACATTAACGAGAGAAGAAATCCATTTTGAAATAGGAAATAAATGATAGAGATAACTATTAACCAAAGCTCTGGGTGAAAAAGTTCAAATATTAGAATCCCTAGAAATTATTAAAATCATTTAAAGAAAGCCATCACATTTTTATTTTGTATATTCTCATGCAAAATGGAAAACAATGACCACTTACAAAGATAGAGTCTCCTTGGTAGACTACCTGTGATTAAGCCCTACAAAAAGGAGAAAGGTGGAAATAGGCCCATCTGACTGGAAAAGATCAGTCTACTGAAATGTGTGCTAGCACAGGGATGAGGAAGCCAGCATTCTCATACTGTGGGTAGAAGTGTCTCTATTGAGATATTTGGCAATATCAATCAAAATCACAAATGCAAACAACCTTTTGAGCAATTCCATTTCTAGGAATTTATCTGACAGATATCTCATAAAAATGCAAAATATACGTATGTACAAAAATTGCACTGCAGTGTCACTTAAAGAAAGACTACAAACAACCTAATTGCTCATCAGTAGAAACTGGTTAAGTAAATCATGATAAATCCAAATATAATGCAAAAAAATGAAGATATATTTACTGATTTTGAGTTGGTGAAAAAAGCAAAATGCAAAAATATAAGTATATTTTTAAGGATATTATTTGTGTTGAAAAGGTGGGTGGTGAGAATATATATGTATTTACATGTATCTATACAAATTATTTCTGGAAGTACACACAAGAAGCTGCTAACACTGGTTGCTTTCAGGAAGAGAAAGTGAATGGCAGGGCAACAGGAAAATCTTTCCTGTAAACCCTATTGTAGCTTTTGAATTTAAAACCATATAAATATCTTACCTAAAGAAAAGCATAAATGAATCAAACTTTAAAAGGGTAAAGGGTGAAGGGTTAAGATTTCTTAAGTACAAAATTTGACCCAGTAAGTAACTGTTCCCATTTTGGCCTTTTTTAAATTGCCTTTCTCCTCTCCTTCCATCTAACTTCTTCTTTCATTCCCTCCTGTCAACTGTCCCAGGTCATTTTACTCTTCTCCATTCAGGCCTATCAGGGCTTTGCTGCAACTGCTCAGCCAGGCTGGGAGTACTATTTGCCAACAAAGTTGATGAACTTTGTTCCAGTAATTCTAACACAAAATGGGCAACAACATTGGCTGTAAAAGAAATCTGAGTATTTACAGAAGGCAGATAACTCCACTTATGCAACAGAAAGAAAAAAATATAAGAGGAGGGAAGATGGGGGAAGTGACTGAGATTTGAGAGATTTAGTTTTAATAGTATTACAAAAAATTTCTTCCAAAACTATTTTAAAGGCTCATTCAATATTATCAAGTCCACGCATAAATATTTCATTACCTAAAAAAATCTTAATGAAAACAGGGTATCTGTAGTAGAAAAGTGATTTTTCCATTCTGTAATTGAAAACCAAACTTACATTACCCAGCACAGCTATAGAGTGGCTCTGCACCGAAAATACCTAAATCAGGGGTCACCATGGTCACTGCTCATTAGCTGCTTAAACTGATGTTTTCTCTTTTCATTTCCATTATTATGTCACTTATTTGCAAAGTATACATATGGGATGGGCAAAAGCAGGTTTACAGTTGTAATACAAATAATACAACAACAAATAATACAAGAATAAATTGTTTCGCATACTCACAACAGTAAACCTACTTTGCCAAAACCTGTATATTAATATTTCTCATGCTAGGATCTTGTTTTCTCGAGTTTTATATTATATACTCATTATTTCTCATCTCTTCCTTGTCCAGAACAGTGTTTGCTTCTAGGTTAACTAATTCATATCACATTTCTCCTCTATGCAGTTGTAACTGGGGGAAAAGATCATGGCTGATCCTGTAGTATATGGGAATTTGGGTAAGATCTTCTACAAACATGAGGTTTTGGACAGACATCTGGTTAACTGTATATTCACACTGCAGCCTGACCAACAACCATTATAAAGAAAAGCTCTTTACCTTGAAAGTTCTCAAAAATAACTGATAAGAAAATAAGTCCAGAGGCTTCAGTATTTTCAGTTTTAGTAAGTAAATACTATACCTCATGAGTAGGTGAACACATTGTATGAAACTCTCCTTTGCTAAAAACAAAAAGAAAAAGAAAATTTCCTTTGCTTTGGTCTAAAGTGCTACTCTTACTTCACCTTCTCCCTACAATATTGTCCCTTTACCAGATACCAAAGTCCTGCATACCGGTAAAATTCCTTATTTTAACAAATAACTTTCAAAATATGCCCAACATTCATTCAAAGCTATAAAAATCTTTTTCCTAAAACTATTAATTTACAATAAAACATATTGAGAAGATGTTAATTTCTTTACAAACAACAGACCAGAAAAACACCTTCAGAATTATCTTCACATTCCTGACCCTTTTGACCACAATGATAGAAAACTGCCACTTGGGAAAAGACAGATCTCTGAGCCACACACAAAAGGTAATTAGTATTTTAAAAGCAGAGAGTGAGCATACATGTCAAATATATATTATACAGTTACACAAACTAAATTATTAACTTTCCAACTTGGCATCATGACAGGGTAGTTGGGAGGGAATGTAAAAGAAAATACTCAACAGCTTAAAATTAACAATGGGCCCATTTATTCAAGGTAGGATGGTTCTCCCATTTCAGCTTAAGAGGACTGAAAGTCTCTTTCTGTCCTTCTCTAGGGGGGAAACTCTGCAGCTGGCCCGTCTGACGAATCACTCAACTATATTTACAGCTTCACTCACAGCCAAGGAATGGCAAGAAAAGTCTTCTTCACTTTGCACCGAACACAGAGAATTGTTGACTTTGAGGTGTTCAAATTTCATTCTTCAAGGTCCAGTTCAATCAATTTCTCCTCTGGGAAGCTGACCGCCACAAACACAAAAGATCTACGCCCACAGAAACTGAGAAACACTTATCTGTACCTTTGCCATTCCATCAAACACTGTCTTGTGACAGGTCTTACGACACTGTCTAGTACTGTACTTCTTTCTTTTCTCCCCAACCTTTGTACACTCCATTACTCTGTATCTTCTTCAAAGGCTTCGAGGAAGTATTCCTTTAACTGCTGGGTAAATGAATTCACAGCAAAGTACTTCCTGGCTCTGTCTTTCTCTGTTCTATGTTATACCCCCAAACAGGGCTCCGTACTCCAGAAATCAGGAAATATCTCCTGCTTTTCAAATCCAACTAAAATCTTGCCTGAGCTGGTAACAACTGATCTTCCTCTAACTCTTGAGAATAAGTTATTATTTGGGTATTAAAATGTCTGACCTCACTCCATCTGCTAAAGAAATGTCGTTGATGCATTTATGGAGAAATGGGAGATCATCCTCAGGAAATCCAAATATTGGCATTTAAGTAAAATACTCTAACATACATCAGAAAATAACATGCAGCAGAGTACTTCAGGCTTATGATACTATATTAAAAAGATGTTATTCACAAAAATGTTATCCTTCTTGTAATTCCAGCATGAGAAATATCAACTTGCCAAAACATGGCCTTGAATTGTGCAACAAGTCTCCTATTTCTTCTTATAAAATATACTGGCAAAGACCAACAAACCCACAGTGCTACAATGAAACCCATCCCTACATTCCACGGTTTGAGGGCAATTCCATAAATACAGGGTCATAAAAAGCCTGCAACCTCCTGTAGCCAGCACTCCATTTTAAGAATAGGAAACTGAAGACAATGGCTCGTGATGATGCAGTTACGGCAATCCAAGATTCTCTTAAAAGTTTGCAGAAATTACCAATCTCATCTTAGAAATCAACATACTAAAAAGGAATGCAAAATTCATACAATATAGGTGATGAACAAATGTGGGTGAAATGTTAAAATTTTATAGTTCATATGCTTTAAGATACAAGTCATGTTCAGTATATTCATATGCTGGTAATAACAAAAATCACAAGAAAACAGAATGTTCAAGTCCCAATCAATGGCTTATTTATCTCAAATACACTCACTATCAATATAGTTCCAATGTTATAAGGGAATGTAAATAGCCCTCTGGAGTTCAGAATAATACCTGACCCAAGGAAAAATTGTATACTCTTGAACTCTATTAAATATAAAGATGCAGTTTCCTAACAAAGTACAAACTTGTAATTTCTTCTTCAATTCGAACAGACCAAATAAAAATTATATAACTGCTATGTTCTCTACAATTATTGAGGATTTGATGTTTGTTTCAAGTCTCTAAATAATTTTTTTAAATTGTGTAATATTATTTTAATAGACAACTGAGAGAATACTAAGTTCCAGGACTTGCTAAGAATTTCACACACTATTAAAAGAATCACTAAATTACATGTTTTAAGGGATGCATTCAGGTTTTAATTGCTTCTTGATACTATTCATCTGCTGACCACTAAAATGTATTACATAAAAGGTAGAATATAATCAGAGAACTAATTAAGACGAGGTGTAACATTAATAATCTTACTACAACAATATAAATTAGTTACTAGGCATACATCTTTATTAGGCAATGTTACTAGGCATGTT